>NW_008686366.1:381-8273 GCF_000695815.1 Acanthisitta chloris
CATCTGCATTGCTAGCTTGGCCAGATAAAATAACTTATAAAGAAGCAAATAACTTCAGAACATAAAGTTTCTGTTGGTAGAAGACCTATTGTGTTGTGTGCCCAGAGAAGCTGTGGCTGTCCCATCCCTGGAAGTGTTTCAAGCAGGTTGGATGGGGCTTGGAGCAACCTGGGCTAGTGGAAAGTGTCCCTGCCCATGGCAGTGGGTGGAACGGGATGAGCTTTAAGATCCCTCCCAACCCAAACCAGTCTGGGATTCCATGACTCGTGCTCTTGTTTCCTTTCCAAAGCCAATCTTGCATTCCTTGTGCTCAGTGGCTTTCTGAAATTACATACACAGAAAATACAGGCAGCTGGGAAGAAACTCAAGGTGGCACAAGCTGTACATTGTGCTGTGAGAACGCTGCACAGCTGTGCTTATAATGCAGGCAGAACATGCCATTTCACAAACAAATTACAAAAATGGAGCTTCAGAGAATCCCAGAATGGTTTGGTTTGGAAGTGACCTTAAATCTCATCTCATCAGGGACACCTTCCACTAGCCCGGGTTGCTCCAAGCCCCATCCAGCCTGGCCTTCAACACTTCCAGGGACGGGGCAGCCACAGCTGCTCTAGGCAACCTGTGCCAGTACCTCAGCACCTCACAGGGAAGAATTGCTTCCCAGTATCTAACCAATCTAACCCTCCTCTCTGTCAGCGTGAAGCCATTCTCCTTGTCCTGGCACTCCAGGCCCTTGTAAATAGTCTCTCCAACGCAGTTGGAGCTGACTTCTTACAGAATGACACACCAGAGGCTCAGCAGGGATGGCATCTGTATCTGCAGGAGCTGAAAACAAATTACCATCTGTAAATTAATTGAACTCTTGAGTGTATTAAACAGACACAGCCTCAGACTCTGTCTGGACTGGAGCAAACAGGAGTGTTAGGAGCAGGGTGACTGTGATGTGTCACATCCTCACTGGGTGAGAAGGAACTGCCACACACTTGCATTTATCTGCCATTACCAGAACAGAAATTTCCTGTTTGGAACAGCTCATTTCATGCATGAGCTATAAATAAGAGGCACATATGGCTGAGCAGCACACTGGGGTGGGCACAGCTCCCACTGCAGTGGGCTGGACAGGATGGAACCAGGGAAAGACAGGCTGCAATAACCATCTCTCTCCAAACAGAAGTGTAATTAAAGGAGACACAGCACAGCACACCAGACCATCTACACCCATTTCTGAGGCTCCCCCTCCCAAATATAGAAAGGAACTCTGACCACCATGAAAGCAATGATCTCATTTTTAACTACATGTTTAAATCTTAAGCAAGAGAGAGAAAGCTTTAATTACTTCCTTCAGATGGTAAACTGCAGCAGAGCGAATGCAGCAATGTACAGTTCTGCCCTGCAAACAGGATAATCAGTATGCACATTGCTGATTGCTGATCAAAGAGGAGAAACTCTGACTGAAGTGTTCATGCCAAAACAAGAAAGTTCTCAGGCTCCAACACATTTTTTTTTCCTAGGGACAGAAACCTCCTTTTCCAACTTGGCCCTTGCACAAAGAACATTCTTCACTTCTTAAAGCACATCCCATTATGGGAGGTTGATCATCCCATTCTGGTGTTTTATACAAGTCAACAAACAGCACTGTGCTGGCTAACAAAAAGATCATGGAACGGTTTGGGTTGAAGAGACCTTAAAGACCATCAAGTTCCACTCCTTGCCGTGGGCAGGGACACTTTTCACTAGCCCAGGTTCCTCCAAGCCCCATCCAGCCTGGCCTGGAACACTTTGGAGATGGACCAGCCACAGCTTCTCTGGGCAACCTGTGCCAGTGCCTCAGCACCCTCACAGGAAGGAATTTCTCCCCGGTATCTAATCTAAGTTCTCCTCTTTCAGTTTCAGACCATTTCCCCTTATCCCATCCTTCTCAAGGTCTTGATTATTGTTTTTCCATACCAATGCTAACGACCTGCAAATATCATTCCAAGCCCCAGGGTAGGGGAGTACCCAGGGGAAAGGAAATTCAGCAAAGCAGTTTATTACAAGTTAACAGATGGGAAAAGAGACTCTGCTGTGCTGGCTGTGATTCTGGGAAGGTGCAACAATCCCAGCCAGGCTTCAGTAATGAAAAGGAAGAGGGAGAAGGGCCGTAAAGGTTTACTCACATCTGTGCTCTGTTAGGCTTGGCTGGGCTGACACCTACTGGGCTCCACCTGCTCTAGTCTGTGCTCAAGATGAGGAATGTAGAAATGGAAAGGTCCAAACAAGTCAAGATAAATTTTTCTATTCATTAATGAATTTGCATTCATTATTCATTTCTATTCATTCTATTAATTAATATTCAATTAATTTATATCCTATTCTCTCTCCAAACCTCATCTGTTTACACATGATAGTCTAGAACAGGTGTAGATGGAACAACATAGTTTACTCTCTAAAATAAAAATCTCCTTGCTAGTTACATGACATACTCAGTGTGTGGGGAGGATTTTGGGGTAAAACCTCACATTTTTCTCTTTCACACTGCTCAAAAGTCTCAAAACTAGAGTAGTTCCAATTCATCACTTAAACCTTTTGAATCCAGACCAACTTTTACATTTGCAGCTGTCAGTAACCAAAAATAGTTGTAAAAGCACAGCATTGTTTCTCTTTTGAACAGACCTGGAAAGTTTGGTGAAAACTGCATTTATCAGGAAAAAAAATAACCATATGAGTATCATCACATTTCTGGTCATTTTGCTATCAGATAACCTGATCTCAGGAAGTAATTTAGGACTCATGGATTTGGACAGGGAGCACGTGATTCAGAAGTGGGTCCTTTTCCTGGAAAATCTGCTAAGAGTTAATCATTTCTGCAGAGCTATTTTACCATCCCAGTCTGAGAGGAATGGACCTTGAACTTTGGCCTAGGTGTGCAGCACCTTAATACTTGCAGCAGATCAGTACTGTAACATTAGCCAACTGCAGCTCAAACATTACTAAGAGTTCCCAACTGTCTTATGGAGCAGGAGATATTTCACCACAAAATAGAAACAGAAAAATACTGTTTCAGTCACACTTAACTCAGCAGCCACTCAAGAACTCATCTTTCTGGATAGAGTTGCCTTCTGCAGCTGTACCAGGCTGAGGGGAAGATCAATGAGGTTTCAAAACTAAAGAATATTAAAAAAAACTGCTTAAAGTTTCTTTTTACAATGTGTGTAGTGAGCACTTGCAGGGCATCAGGCACAGCCTGACACCAGGGGACACATCTCAGCACACTAAGGAACAGACTGGAGAGACACTCTGGGACATTAAAGTGATTAATTAGAGCTTCAATCCAGTTTGGAAGTTGATGTTAATACAGCAGTTAATACCTAAAATGATGGGAAATATGCCCGTGGTGGGGACAGGCTGGTTTGGTTCCCTGCGATTTTGTGGAACTGCTGCACCCTCTCGTGGAAGCCTCTGAAATCCATAGAAACCACAGATATTCAGCTAAGGCCAAGGCAGCATTTGTCAACTCTTAACTAATCTGACTGATTCATAAAATACCACTGAATTTGGAGGTTTTTAAGGTTAATGATGAGTCTAGAACACTCACAGGTGGATCCTGCCTCCAGGCAAGCAGCAATGTGTGGATGGCAGTGCTTTGTTCCTTCTTCAGGCCAACTCCTTTCTAATCCAAACAAAATGGGAATGTTCCTTTACAGTGCAGTGTTGCTCAACTAAAATATAAGTATTTTCTGCAATTAACAGCTAATTCTATCTAACAGACAGGTAGTTTACTGTCTGCACACAAATAATGCAATTAGCAGCTAGTTCTATCTACAATCATGTAGTTTACTACCTACATGCAAATAATGTTCATTCTTCAAAAATTGCAAGAAGTTTAAATTATCCCTGGAAGGTAACAGTATTGTCATATTTTACATCTGCAAACCAGCTAAGAACTGCTCCCTGTAGCAAAGCTTTGGTTACCCATTAAAGCACTGATTCTAAGAAGACCTGCAACACCCTGGAGAAGCTGAAGGTATGAATGAAGATCTCTGTAGATATCCCTGGAAAAGATCAATCTTTGCAATATAAAAGGGAGAGACATTGTAAATTTAGCTGCCCTTTCCCCAGGCTCTGCATGAGTCAAGGCAAGGAGGGAAATAGGTGTGTTAACATCTTAAATTGGAAATACAATAAATGAATGGAAGAAATCAATACCAAACTCAACCATACATTTTTTTGCAGCTAAGATGCAGGAGCTGAAGGACCAAAGCTTGAAGCTCAGCAAGCAGCTGAGTGGGTACAGCCGGCACAGCACCAGAATAACACCACAGCCTTAGTGTGAGGCAGAAAACAGCCAAATGCCTGCTCTGTGCAGCAGCTGTTGGAGGCAGCCTGCAGTGCCTGGGAGCAGGGGAGGTGTTCTGCTCTGCATCCCAGAATGAGAATCTGCACTTGAACATTATTTCTTTACTCAGGAATTCTGTGTGGGAGCACTAGAAATGCTTAATTCCTAGAATTCACCAGTCTGTGTTGCTGAATTCAGCATTCCAGAAGGGTACAGGTACTGCTTTGCTATGTTAATTCTATGGTAACGCTGATCAACACCTTTTTCTTTCGCATTTCCTAAGTTGTTTTTTTTAACTGGGAAAAAAAAAACTTGGAAGAATTTCCACTAACACACAGGTCCAGGTTGAGCTATGATTGGCAGCTTGGAAACATAAAGCTATGTCTGTTTTCTGTGGGTGGATTCATCTCCATCCATTCAGAAGATGAAGTAGTCAGAATTTCCCCCTCTTATTACCTCATCTAGATATTTCTCACAGGACACTTCAGTTTCTAGTTCATCCTTCTTATTTTAGGTATCAGCATTTCAGGAACCATCAGCACACGGACAGTCAACTTTTCTGACCACACATTATAGGCTACATTTTTCCTATGGTAAAAGTCCAGATGTTTGCCAAGCTCGGTGCTGCAGGAATGGGAAACCCAGAGGAGTCTCAGGTGGGAAGTGGCACCATCCATCATGAGATCCTCCTACACCCCTGCAGGATGGAGTAGCAGTGGTGGGTGGGTGCCAGAATGACACACTTCAGGCTCAGAAATCCCATCTGGCTGACTCTCTCCCACTAACAGGGACTCAAACGGCGGAGCTGGACCAGGATAATCCCCCTGGAGATCACCTCATATATCCGTGGTGTGGGGACTATGGTGAACCCCTTACCTTCATGCTGCTAGAGAAACTCAAGATGACTGTCCCACATGGAAATGACCTTAATTGCCTTTAGATTGTGGTAATTTTCCACATAGAGCCGTTGATATTGTTCTTCCAAAGTCTGGTCAGATCCATGACCTATCTGAGATAAATGCTGAGCAAAGCAGCCCCTGAATCTATTCCTAGACATGATTTCATTAATTTGGTCCACATGCAGAAGAACCTTCAAAATACTAAAGAAGGAAACTGGAGCAAATGAGACCATTTCAAGGCATCCAAAATGGGTCACATATGCTCCACTGAGCTGCCTTCACATACAGCAAGTGGCACAGAAAGGCAGCAATTCCCAGCGTTTGGAATTAGAGGTGAGCATACATCCCATTAGTGCAGTGTCCTCAGAAGGTGAAAGAGCAGAGTGAAGCAGCAGCACTGGGTACAACTGTTTTCCCTTTTCCTAGCACAGGGAAGTGTAACTCAGACCTTCTCCCCTTACAGAGCCATGGATTCTTCTCAAATCCACACCCAGGTAAGAAAGATACTCACTCCAAACTGTGTCTGCAAACAGCCCTTCCCTACAGCCCTCAGATGTGACAGCTGTGCTCTTTTGAGGGCTACATTCTAGTGGGAGGTGTCCCTGCCCACGGCAGGGGTTGGGATGAGATGAGCTTTAAGGTCCCTTCCAACCCAAGCCAGTCTGGGATTCTAATCCACATGGAGGAACTGGTTTGGCTGGGAAATGACCCAGTCAGCTCTTGGCTCCAGTTTTAAACCTCAGACACCACAGACTGGTGCAGGAAAAGCACAGCACACAGGAGTAGAAAGCTGTTCACCCACCCAGCTATCACACACAGGGAAAAGCTGCTCACCTCCTGAGTGTCATGTGTGCTCATTCAAAGGTTCTTCCTTTTGCTCTGTCACAGACCTGTTAAGGGTGTGCACTGTGATTCCCCACAGCACACAACTCCTGTTAGGAGCATGAGTTGTACAACACCACAGGGATCAGCCACAAACACCACTGTGGTAATGTGTGTTTTAATCACAAATGGTCTTTTCTGGGGGACTCAGAGAGGATTCCTGCCAGGCAGGACTTCTTTTTTTGACACAGCTGTTACTGCTGGATTGTGGTAGTGATCATCATCCTGAAATGGGGCAGCCACAGCAGCTCTGGGGAACCTGTGACTGTGCCTCACCACCCTCACAGGGAGGAATTTCTTCACAATATCCAAACTAAACCTCTTCTCTGGCAGTTAAAGCCATTAAGATTCATATTAGGACAGAAGATGACAAATCACTTTGCTCAAGACCAGACATTTCCTGCTAATCACCTGCCTTGGAGATTCTACCTGCCAATCCCACACAAAGCTCTTTTGGAGTCTACACTTCACACAGCTAAATGCCAACAACAAAACAAAATAAATACTTATGGGAGATGTCACTGCCCTCATTGAAAATATTCAGCTTAGTCCTGCTTAGAAATTTAGATAAGAAGTGAGAGAATAAAGATAATCCACGTGTTGCCAGAATATTTATCACTGCTTCTGTGCTTCAGGAGGAAACCTACTTCCTAGGTTACAAAGACAACAGCATCGATATTCCTGTTATCAGGAGAACTTTTGCTTTTGGGTCACAGCCCTCCCATCTTGATGCCTCATTTCCAACAGCTTCTGAATGAGGATTCAGCCAAGGTGCAGACTCAGGCACCTAAACAAAACCTGGAGCTGTTCTCACAGAAGCTGCTGGCCCTGTTTATTTTGGGGAAGCAACTAAAACACAGTGTGAAGCTCCAGCCAGTCTCCCTGCACACAGGCTGACGCCTCCCTGCCTGAGGCCACAGCTTGCCAGTGCCAGAGGGTTTAAAACAGCAAAGTGCTCATTTGTTTGTTCAAGAAAATCCTTCGTCACTCCACTGCCTAAACCAATGTCCTGCTCCATCCTCATGGAGTGACGGAAGGTCACCAGGCAGGCTTTGTTCCAAAGTGACAGCACCCTCCTCATGTAAACCCAAAGTAAGAACAGAGTTGAGTTAATTACATCCCACCACTACACAGAGTTACACAGATGAGGAGAAGGAAGAAAGGACAGTCAGTGGTTACATCTGAGGGTTGAAACAATCTTAATCTTTGCCAGCAATTACTTTATACAACTGTAACCATATTGTTTGTAAGAAAATTCATACGACTGGCAACGTTGATTCAATAGTGATGTTACCTGCACCATTTAGTGCAGAATCACTGAGTGTGCATTGGGAGGGACCTTAAACACCACCCAGTTCCACCTCCTGCCCTGGACAGGGACACCTTGGGTTTATCATGCCTCACAAAGAAACCAAGAATAATCTCCACTCTTGCTGGAGAACCATCCTCAGCACAGATTCTGGAATGACATCTAACAGCATTTCCCACCAGAGGAAACCAGAAACTGTTGAAACTACTCCATAACATCCCTGGGAGTGTTCCAGACCAGACTGGATGGGGTTTGGAGCAACCTGAGCTAGTGGAAGGAGTCCCTGGATGAGCTTTAAGGTCACTTCTGACCCGTTCTGTGGTTCCATGATGAGGAAAAGCCGAGTCCCTAGCTGTGGCAGCTGGGGAGCTGATCACCTGCCTTCTGTGCACAAATGTTGGTACTCACAGCTGTTTCTGCTGGTCCTCAGAGCTCCTGTGCTTCATCTGATGGGCTGATGTGTCCACAAATCCAGCCTGGGCATTCC
>NW_008686366.1:8296-9589 GCF_000695815.1 Acanthisitta chloris
AAGGAAGGTCTGGCTAGCAGAAGTGATTCTTCCATAGCTGCCTGGAGGGAACAGGACATTAGCAATGGATCCTGTTATCACACTACATCAATGCACTCTGAAGCAGAAAATCCACTTCAAGTATAGTCTTGGAAAACTATTCCAAGGTCAAAAAGCAGAGTCTTACTGCACATAAATCTTTTATAAAAGTATATCATAATGGATTAATTTTTGAGCATGTAAATTTAACTTCATTTCCAGGCAGCAACTCATGTGTTTTCTTGGAAGCAGAAAACACTAATCACTGAGGGGGAATAAGTGGGAAAACTGACCTTAATTAACTTTTAGGAAGCTATATCCTTTACTAAATGAAGTTTACACCAAAACATTAAAAATACTACGAGAAATATGCTGTCCAGGGGACAAGGAATGCTGCAATCACCCTAAGCCAGCAGGGCAATGCCTGTATCCCACTGGGAAGCTTTCCACACTCTCCAGCAAGACACTAATCATATAACCATCAGGGTTGGAGGAGACCTTTAAGATCATCAAGTCCAACCATTAATGTTGCACTGCTGTAACCCCTAAACCCACCACCAGATCCAGGTGCCTCTTAAACACCTCCAGGGACGGTGACCCCACTACCTCTCTGGGCAATATTACAGTGTCTGAACATCCTAATATTGAAACCCAAAATTTCTGAGGCTGCCACACATTGTTAGCACAAACTGCAGAGGGAATATTAAAAATAAAGATAAAAGCAGGATGCTTTGTATGGCTTCCCATGGAAAGAGAGATTAGTGAAGGCCTCTAAAAGCCAGAGAAGACATAAACATACAGAAGACAAAACTTCAGTGGGGGATGGAGGGTGGAACATCACAGGCAAGGAAAACACAAGGAACAACACAACCAATTCCCACTGCTTCTCTGCCAAACCGTGTGAGCACGGAGGGATCCCTGAGGGTACTCACCTGCTGCAGCACCCGGGACAGGGATGGGGACTGGAACCGGACTGGGATGGGGACAGGGATAGGGATGGGGACCGGGACCAGGATAGGGATAGGGACCGGGACAGGGAACGGGAACGGTATCGGGACCGAGATAGGGACCGGCCCGGGACAGGGACGGGATAGGAAACGGTATCGGTACCGGACCGCGATGCGGACCTGGACAGGGATAGGGAACGGTACCGGACGGGGATGGGGACTGGGACCGGGATAAGGACGGGGACCGGGACAGGGATAAGGAACGATATCGGCACCAGACAGCGATGGGGACCGGGCCCGGGACCGGGACCGGGCCGGGGAGCGGGCG
>NW_008686367.1:0-462 GCF_000695815.1 Acanthisitta chloris
AATTCCAAGAGTACAGCTGGAGGGAAGAACAAGGGCTCTGGGTACTATTACAGGCCATTTCCCACCATATTTCTTGGATGACTGTGACTGAAAGAGGCTCAAAGTAGCTCCTTTTCAGAAATGTTTGTGATCCCAAACCACTGCATTACAAATATCACAAGACTCAATGTAGGAACGGCAAGATGGGGAAGAGAATCCTGTGCAAGGATGGAGCTGACCGAGGCTCTGAGTGGGCTGAGTGCCCTCTGAGACAGTATAACACTCATCTATATGACCACTGCAAACTATTATAACTTATTGTATGAATATAACATGCAACTTACCTGATACAATGAGTTTTGTACCTGAGCCAAACACCTTGTATTCATCAGTCACAGTGAATAAAGTCTTTACAATAACACTGCAGCTCAGTTATATTTACATGCGTAAACAGTGTTCTTCAAAGAAAAACAGATTTGTATA
>NW_008686368.1:0-2167 GCF_000695815.1 Acanthisitta chloris
GCTTCCATCGGCTCTGCCGAGCCCCAGCCAAGCCCTGGCTTTGGGCTCTCCGAAAGAGTAAGAAAATAAACCCCAGTGTGGGAACGGAGCCATCGCCGTGACCTTCCAATCCACAGCGTCGTTGGTGAAACACTACTCGGCGGCTTGTTGTGAAACACTAGTGTGCTCTTACCCTGGCGCTCAGCAAAACTGGGTTTGATGCTGCCCAGGGCCAAGTCTGCAGCAGTGTCTTTAAACACACTTTGCAGAAGTTATTTATTGACTGTTTGAAGGAGTACTTAA
Source organism: Acanthisitta chloris (assembly GCF_000695815.1). Classification (NCBI taxonomy): domain Eukaryota; kingdom Metazoa; phylum Chordata; class Aves; order Passeriformes; family Acanthisittidae; genus Acanthisitta; species Acanthisitta chloris. Next base: position 283 of record NW_008686368.1, read on the forward strand.
ACTCTGGGATCAAGGGCAAAGTGATGCAAATTCAGTAGGAACCGTGGGCCAAACCATAGGTTTGCCTCCTTTGTGGGGTTTCACTGGTGCCTGCAGGGTGGTGGGAGCTGTTGGGTCCTTCCTGTTGCTGCCTGATCCTGTCCCCGCGGGGGAAACTGCCGGCTTGGAGACCAAGTGCCAGGAAAGCTGAGAGCCCGTGTGGCTTTGGTGGCACTGGTGGAGCCAGGCTGAAGTGGGAAGGATGACTTCTGCAGCAGGAAGTGCTGCTGACCCTTACACTGCAATCTGTGTTCCAGAATGGATGAGAACTACATCCTTCTGCCACATGGAGTCAACTTCCAGGAGGCGATTTTCCCGGACACCCAGGAGAACAGAAGGATGTTTGCCAGCCTTTTCCAGTTCTCAAACTGCTCCCAGGCACAGCATGTGTTGAGCTTCTCCAGCGACTGGGAGATTCAAGAGGACAACCGGGTAAGGGATTTATGTGCTTGTTTCCTGAGCTGTCACAGACATTCCCATGTCCCTGGTGAACATGTGCATATGAACGCAGAGCAGCAAGTCCCTGATTTTCCTGGTCCTTTGGTGTTACTGGCAAAGCAACACACTGGAGAGGAGATGGCAAACTGGTTTCAAAGCTGACCTCTATGGTTGCTGTTTAGCTTCCCATGGAGCTGAGCAAAGCTTGGTATCAACCTGCTCATGAGCAACAGGTTTAAAACAGCACTGCTTACGATCCTGTCCTACTCCACCCAGACCAGTCCTGGGTTTGCTGTCTCTAGACCCCATTTTTTAACTTCAGCTGAAACCTTCAGGAGCAGAGCTTTGCTCTTGTACTTCTGTGTTCATCTCGTGTAGCGAGAGCAGTGTCTGGACCATGACAGACTGGAAGGGATTATTCTTGCCTGACTCTGCAGAACAGCACAAACATCTACTGAACTAATCACCCTGAGCTGCCTTTGCAGCAGCTGGGGAAACACAGCCTCTTGAGGGCACGTTTCATCTGAGCAATGAGGGCATGGTCTGTCTGAGCCATGCCAGCACTGCCTTCTGAAATCAAATGGCTCTTTCTCCTTCCAACAGAGGCCACAGCAAGGGGTTCACCCACTAGGCAGCACTCCCTTAAAGTACAGAAGGTCCAATGACACCCACAGTTGGTGTCTTCTGAGCCCCTTCGTGGGCCTGTAGTGTGTGTAGTAAGTGCAGGATTTCAATGAGCACTCACTTGGCCGAGAGCAGCAACCTGTTGTTACGTGTGTGCATAGTCTGGGTGTGCATATATGTTTGTGAAGGTGGAACTTGGGGAGGTGGTAGTGCCAAACCTCGTTTTGCCAGGCTGGTGGTTTCCCCGGGGAGCTGAGAACATGCTAAGCTTCTCTGTGTGCCAGGACAGACAGCACAGGTGTGGTTGCCCGTGAGCTGTGGGCTCAGCCGGGGCAGTGTGTGTGCAGGGCAGCAGATGCACTGCTGGCTGAGGGAGTTGCTGAGCCCTTGGCAGTCCCCACCTGGCCACATGCCAGCAGGCAGAGCTGGAGCTGTTGTGTGGTCATCTGGCCAGGGCTGTGGCCACTCTGCCGGGCACGGGCGAGCGTCCCCTCCCCGCGGTGTTCGGGGGGCACGGCGCCCCAAAATACGTACTGGGGACAGCAGCAGGAGCTGCTGCTTAAGAGAAAGTTAATCATCTTACAAGGAAATCACAGAGCTGTAACCCTGGCTGGGTGAGCAGGGGGAGGCAGAGAGCCCTGCTCCCTCCTCCCTGCCAGCTCCCCAGTGCCCCAAGCAACCTGTTTGGCAAGTGAAGGTGCCGCTGCTGCCAAATCCACAGATTTTCCTCCACAGAAGCTAAGTGGCACTGGGGGACCACCAGGTCCAACTGCCAGTGTCTGCC
>NW_008686368.1:2569-29883 GCF_000695815.1 Acanthisitta chloris
GAAGCTAAGGGGCACGGGGGAACCCCCAGGTCCACCTGCCAGTGTCTGCCTGTGGTGCCTCTGCACTGTTTCTCCAGCCATGCTGAGCCCCGCGCGGGGATCTCACTGCGCTGGCACTGGTTGCTGCCAGCAGCACATCTCACTGCTCAGCTGTAATGGAAAGCACAAGGCAGAAACCCCCGGGGTGAGCTGGGGCAGCCTCAGCAGATGTATCAGAAGTGCATTTCAGCTGCTGCACCCCCTGACCCGTGCAGCTGTGAGCAGGCTGGGGGCTTAGAGCTGCTGGTGGCACGGACCGGGCCGGGGGCTGTGCACACTCCAGCACCACCGACTCACTCCTTCCCTTCGCGGGGAGAAGCAAAAGCTTCCTCTGCAGCAGTTAAAAATAGTTCAGGCTGACAGTGCTCCCATTCAGCTCCTGCATCTGTGCCTGCCCTGCCAAGCACCGAGTGCCCCAGCCGGGGAAGGGATGACATTTCTGGCTGCTGTCACAGCCTCCCCAGCTCCTCCCAGTGCAGGTGCCACGTCCAGGGGGCAGCTCCCTGTAGTGTTTTGCTCCTCCTTCTGCCCTGTTGGTGGCTCTCCCACTTGCCACAACCTCTGCTCACATCCCATCTCAGTGGGAACAGCTTCAATCCCCAGCGTGCTCGGCCGAGCTGCCCCGTGTCGACTCCTCCGCTGAGACCTGTGCTGTGCACCAGCCTCAGAGCATTACTCTGAGGGGTCTTTGGAGGGGTGGCACTTTGGCAGCCTGGGGACCTCCAGAGTGAAGTTCTGTGGTGGTGTCAAGTTGTGGAGAGCTTGGGCAGAGTAGGAAGGGTCTTTTGATGAGGGTCACACTGCAGTGAGGAATCCAAAGTCTCACTAGCTGCTGCAAACTTACATAAGGTGTTAGTTAAAATACATCTTGGGTGTCTTGTGCATCCAGAGGAAGGAGATGGAAATGTTGAGACCCTCAGAGCAGGAGGCAGCTGGGATGAAGGTCTCGTTCCAGGAGGCAGCAGGTAGGATCCTGCCTCCAGGTCTTGGAACAGCTGCAAGCAGCTCGAAGAGCAGTGACAAAGAGTAGGTTTGGAATCAGGGAGTGAGCAAATCTCTTTGCAGCTGGATCCCATACTCCAAAGGCCTTCTTGAATCCCTGTATGTGCTTCTGGCCCTGTGCCCTGCTCTGGATATATACTTGGGGTGACACTTCAAGGGAGACTTCGCTGTTGGAGGCATGTGTGGCTGCAGTGAGGAATTCTACAGCTCTGGAGTGCTCAGCCAGAAGGTGGAGGATGAGTGTCTTTGCCTCCTGTAATGCTGCTCCCACTGACAGGTCCCATCTGCCCCAGAAGTGACCACTGACACTTTGTCCTGCTGCTTGCCCTGCTCTCTGCAGTGCCCCTTGCCTGCAGGCAGCCTGGGCTGGGCTGTCCCCATGGGTGACGTGAGGGAAATCCTGACATCCTTTTCCTCCTCCCTGCAAACGTGTCTGACCATGCCAAAGAGAGCAAAGGGCTGTGCGGGAACTTTTTGATGCCCTGGGATGTGCTACCTGCCTTTTCCACCATGGGAAAACCCTTTTAATCCTCAGAGACCCCCACGGTGTGTGGTGAAAGAGGCCAGAGCCAAGGCACATCTCAGTGGGGTTAACACATTCCTCATCCTGGGCCTGCTGCTCTGGCTGGGAGCTAATTGCAGCTGCATGTTTAAGCCCCTTGCAGTCTGGGCTGAGGGCCAGATGCTGCTTCCCATAGTTTCCCAATAACCCCACAATCTCATAAATCCACTGGGGTGCCTGCTCTGGCCACTCTGGAGAGCAAAGGTAGCTGCTGCTGTCATTCCTTTAGGCATTTCTTTTGGCTTTGGTGTTTGCAGAGGCAATAATTAATTGGGCTCCATCCTGACCCTTCTCTTTAGTCATGTTTGCAGACCTCCTGCTTTACTCCAGCTCCTTGTGTGGTGGTTTCTGCAAGGTTCCCACCAGGCTTGGGGTTGTAAGGTGTGGCTGCAGCTCCTTGGAAAGCAAGGGGCCCCTCCTCGAGCACACTGCAGGAGCTGGGTCCCAGCTTTGGCCCAGGCCCAGAGCTGATGCTCATGGAGATAATCACACAGGAATGCTCTTTTTTCCCCTTTTGGAATTACAGTTGTAGGTAATTTTCCCACCCTCTGCCCTGGGGGAGATGCAGCATTCACCTATGCAGGGGAACTTGCAGTCACAGCAGTTTCTCTTGTTAAGGTGCTTTTAGTAAAGAAAGGAACAGCTAAGGAGCAACAAAAACCTAACTAAAACTCTTTAAAGCTCTGTGTTTTAACCCACATCTCATGTCAGCCCCTGAGGGAACTTGCAGGTGTATCATCCCTTTGTCTTTACCCCTGGTTCCCTCAATGTTCCTAAGGTTTCTCACAACCCTCTGTGTGCTGCCTGGTCATTCTCGGGTGCAGCTGGCAGTGCTGGGGCTTTGTGACCTTTTCTCTGCCCAAAGGAGTCCAGGGATTCCGATTTGGGGAGATAGGATTGAGCATTCAGCAGTGCAGGGATGGAGAGGGGGAACAGGAACATCCCAAAGGCCTGGAGAGAATCCACATGTGCCAATGCCTCTTTCTCACAGCAAATTTTTCTTATGGCTGAAGTGATAAAAGACACATTTCTGCATGCAGGTCGTGATTTCTGCTTGATTTCCTGCTGGGAAGTGGGAATCAGCCTTGTGGTTTCCCCCTCTGCCAGGGCCTGCTGCTAAGCCTGGGGATGATGGAATAGGTTGGGATTGAAATATTGTTCCTCTGCAGAGTTTTACCATTTTAGTGCAAATCTAGAGGCTGCAATTTCTCCTCCTGGCTGCAGGGTTGTGTCGTCTCATAAAGACAATCTCCTTGCCTTGCCTGCACACCAAAGTCTGCCCAAAGTGCTGTGGAATGTGGTGCTAAGGACCAGGGAAGTCGTGTGACATCCCCTGTAGTCATTTGTTACTCAGAGGGGCTTTAACGCCTGGTTTTGCCACAGGTGGCTAGAGAGGAGTGAAGCTTTGGCCTCCCCTTTATTCACACAGGAGAGCTGCACAACAACCCCACGTGCATGATGACAAGGGAGGAGCACCAGAGTGCCCAAGCAGTGGTGAGCCCTGCTGAGAGCACCAGCACTGTGCTCAAGCCTGGGAAATCACCACCCCAATGGCTTCAGTTCGGCTTAGCAAGATTGCAGGGGGAGATTGTAGCTCTTAGTGAGCCTCTCTCCCTGCACAGACTCTCCTCTCAAGCAGAGGAGCCACTCAATTGGTTTAGATGAATAGAATTGCCTTCTGAGAGACCGCAGAGCTTTATCTGGGTAATAATAAAGCTTTTATGAGAGCAGTCAGCATCCCAAATAAAAAGCAAGGTAATTAGTTAGCCTGGCAGTCTGCAGATGTCTGCTAAGCTTCTCTGAGCCTGGGTCCTCTGCTCTGGTGGCACTTTGGCTGATGGAACAGCCTGATGACCTGACTGGGACACCTGCAAGGCTTTGGAGCATCTGGAAGGGGACCAGAAAAGCAGTGGAACACCTTGAGCTCTGTCAGCCTTGGGGCTGTGATTCCCATGTGCTACTCTTTTGTGTTTGCTCATGGCATGAGCCACATGAAGGATCCTTGAGACCTTCTCTGGTCTTAGGGCACTTGGGAGATAGAAAGTAATCCTAGTTCAGGCAGTGCTGTGTGGCAAGGGCAGGGCAAAAAGACCTCAAATAGACGAAAGTGAGGTCCAGTCTCTAGAGGTCTGAACATTTACTTTGACATGTGGTTTCTTGCCTTGCCATTTGTTAGGGGAGTTGTGTCTCCATTAGCCTAAGAGCATGAGGGAAAGTGTCCATCACTTCTGCGTTGTTTTTGCAGTGATTCGCAGAGCTTTGGTTTCCCTACCCAAAACCCACCCAGGGCACACTCCCCCTCTGATCTGTGTTCAATCTGAGCACATGTAAGCAATATGGGAGGGAATGGGGAACTGCTGACAAGTGTCTGGGACAAGGGAAGACCACGAGACAGTCGATACATTTGGGTAACATCCCCAAGAGTCTTTTGGCACAGAAATGACATTGACAAGTTTCCAAACCTTCCCACCCAGGCTGCAGTGGGAACTCTCAGAGGTTTGATTGGCACCTCCCTATCAGTTTTCTGTCTTCCCATGTGCACACAGGCTGATAAAATGCAGAATGAAAGCAGCACGCAATAGTCTTATCTACAGGATGTTTCCATTGCATATGGTCTGTACCAGATTTATAGTGCCCAGAAGGTGTTCTGAGCAGTGCTTCCCCAGGAGAAGACAGGGGAAACATCCCTCACTCCTGGTTCTCTCTCAGAGGCACCTTGTGTCTGTTGGGGGCACATGGGCTGAGTGCCACGTACGGCGAGGAGGGATGACCTTGCACTGGATATCATCTTGGGGCTGAAAAGGAGCTCCTGCCCACCCATCTGAGCCCTTGTCCCTGCTGGCAGCCAGGGCTGGTGAGGCCCCACACAGCACAGACCCAGCACAGGTACAGGACAAAGTGAAGGGAGCCCCAGCAGAGCCACAGCCCCGGTGAACGTGCCTGGCCCAGCTCGCTGCCTATCAACAGTGCAGATTACTCCACAGCACAGCTCTCTGACTGTGTCTCAGGCACATCCAAGTACATAATATCCTTAAAAATATCTGGTTTCCAGCCCTCTGAGCAAGGAAATGCCTAGACAGCCAGGGCTGTGTGTGTGTGCACACGGCTGCTCCTCCGAAGGGCGACGCAACAATCCTTCCAGGATCTGGCAGCGGATGGAGACCCACATGGCTCCAGGCTGCTTTTAATTACCCAGACTCACACGTTAATGAAGCTCTGCCAAACACACTAAGCCGTTCCATATTTTGTGGCACGAGCCTCTCCACTGCTGTACACGGACTTGGTGGTGAACAGGCATCTGACCCCAAGCCCAGGACACCTCTCTGGCTCTCTGTCCATCTTCCTGCACTGCCTCAGGGCTGGGAGACTGCTGGTGTCCACAGAGGAGATTGGGAGCCAAGCTCTGCACACTGAGACACACAGAGGTGGGGCCGAAGGGACCCTGCTGTCCCTTCTGTGTTTCAAATCCAGTGCTGCCTGGGGGAGTGCTGTACCCTGGGGGTTCCAGCCCAGATCTGGTTAAGACCTGCAGTGGTGCTGCTGATGGAGGTAGGATGTCACTGCTGCTGTCTCAGTGCAGGTAGGAGAGATGGGACTGTCCTCGAGCCAGTCACACTCCCTCTGCCTTAGCACAGAAGTGGCTCAGGTGGGAGGTACCTCCTTCTGGGACAGCAATGGAAGCTTTGAAGCCCACCCCGAGTTTCCACGTGTGAAGGTGGGCTGGGAATTGCAGCAGTGTACTGAGAGCTGGACCTCTCGTCCATACTCTCTGGACGTGGCACTGCCATGGGAAAAGCAGCCCCAAGAAGACATGAGGAGGCTGACTCCAGTCCTTGTCTCCTCTCCTGTGTGTGAGTGAGGGTGGGGAGGAGAGAGGACACGCAGACCGTGAGGGAGAAAGCTCTGGCTGGCAGGGGGAGGCAGCTGGTGAGGACCTGGGCAGGGCAACATGTGCATGAGGGTCCCTGTGCCCATGTCCAGATCCCCTTCCTCAGCACAGGTTCAGTGCTCAGGGTGCTCCCCAGGGATGTGGGGCACGGCCTCCAAGGAGGAGAGTTGAGGCTGGTGTCCTTGTGGGCATACTATCTTACTAACCCCAGGCCAAATGTGCAGTCCATGGGTGGCTTTTGATCCAGCCATGCTTACTATTCATACTTGCTCTCTGATTTTTCAACCTTGGAGAGTGGAGGTACTGACTTAGCCTGGGAACTGCTGGAAGATGCTGAAATATGACTCCTAGCATCTTTCTTGCAGTAACCCACTGGGAATACTGTAGTGATTTTGACTGGGTTGGGAACAGGAGATAGACACAAACATCTGAGCTGGGTGCACCCAGCTCTTCACCTGTTTGGATTTTCCTAGGCCTTGGTTTGGGCCAGCTGTTTTGGGGAATACATTCAAAGTGAGTCTTGGACAAGTTTTGTGTGCCAAGAGCAACCAAAATGCATGAGGGAAGTCCCAAATGTGGTGTTGTTCAGCCTGGTTATGGGAGCTGCCAAGCCCCTCTGTAAAGGTGTGATTCTGTGGGTGTCTTAGGTGGCTTTTTGTGTGCAGATCCATGCTTTGTGCTGGCCATCAGCTGGGAAGGATGATTCATGTGGACCAGCAGTCCTGGGCAGGATCTGCCCTTGATGCACATGCTGATTGATCCTACAGGCTCTGTGGGCACATCTGGCCCTGGCCCCAGATGACCTTGAATCCAGGGAAGTCTTTTCTTTCCATTCCTCTCTCCCTCTGCTGACCCACCTGTGAGACAGATGCAGAAAAGATGGAGCAAAACACTTGCTAAGCTTAACAGCCCCAACCTCCAGCTGGCAGCTGCCAGGCAGGACACCTGCACTGCTGCCTGCAACTGCATCAGCCACCGCGGCTTGAAGGGAGATGGGATCTGTTCATCTGGGACAGATTTTCTCCCAGCCCGTGCATTTTGATGTTTATTTTCACAAGCCACAAGCCAAGTTGGCTTGGAGGCAGCAGTTTGAGTCCCTGGTGGAAGCTGCAGCCTTTGAAGCCTGTCCTGGCCCACAGGGCTGTGCCTCTCCCAGTGCCCCGGAGAGGTGTCCTGGCCCTGCTGAGCTCAGCCAGCAGCTGCTGTGTGGTGCCAGGGCCAGCCCCACTGCAGGCCCTGGGAGCACACCGCCCTGGCAGCGGCCGAGGGCAAGAGACGAGCCAAAGGGGCTGGTCTGGAGGGACTGGCAGTGTGGTGTCGGTGTGACCAGCTGCAGCTGGTTGCTGCTCACATTGCTGCAGGTGCCTCTGGCAGCTCGTGCAGTGACTCCCTCCTGCTGCTGCCCGGATCTGCAGGCTGGTTTTGCTGCTACAGCTTAGTGGAGTTATCTGTGAAATGAATGGCAGCAGGGAAAAACATACTGAGGGATAAGCAAATTTCCATGGCACTGTGTAATGCGAAGGGAAAATGATACGATTACAAAGCTAGGGCTGAATTCCTGCCCAAAGAACTTCGGTGCAAGCAACAAAATATTTCCTGAGATCTGAAAGTACTTAATGGACTTGTTCTGCAGTGGTTTTGTACTCCCTAGAGCAGTATGGAAGCAGTAGCTGAATGTCAGTGCAGTGTTTTATACTGGGGCAAGATGTGGGACTAACATCCAAGCTAGACTTACATCCTGTTATCCTCAAGCTGTCCCATCTTTGTGGTCATGCAGGGCCAGCAGGAGAACTTTACCATTCTACAGATGGTAAAAGCAAGGCAGGTCTGTGGGGTTTTGTATCTCAGCCCAGTGGAGACAATTCTATTTGGCTCAGGATTTATCCCCTCTGGGATTTCAGGGTTGCCTGAAAGAGTTTATTGCCTCCATTTGTCTTTGCTGCACACCCATTTCAGAGCACAAACAGATTTTGGCTTGCTGTTTGCCCTTCCAGAGAATTCAGACAAGGTCTGAACACAATTATGTTCTTCTGGGGGTTTTAGGTTGTGTTTGTTTGCTGTGGAAAAAATTCAGTTAGTTGCTTAACTGGATGGTAGTTGGGGAGAGAAAGGAAGAAAATCAAAGTGGAGGAACAGCTTGTTCTGGTGATGGCTCAGGATAGGAACACAAATTCAGATGCTGTGAGTCTTAATTTCCCTTACATGGGGAAGGAATTCCTGTTTCAAAGCCTTTGAAGTGAGAACATAGCAGCCACAGCCGCTCAGAATCCTCCCTTTCGTGGCAGACTAGGGAAATCTCTTTTCCACCTTGAGAGCATCACCTTTGGGTGCTGCAGAGGAGGGATAATGAGGAAGGGGCCTAGCCACAGCACCATGAGGAATATCTGCCAGCTGCCTGCTCAGGCTGTAAAAGAGCTCTGAGGTCTCAGGTGGATGGGAGAGAGTTTATTCATGAGCCCTAAGATGCCTTAAGGTGAGAATCTCTGTGTCCATGGCTTATCTATGGCAAGGAGACTTGGCCTGTAAGTACCTGTGTTGGAAAGGTATCTGTAAGCAGAGACAAAGAGAAAGCCCCAAAGGAAATGAGAGAAAATGAAACTAATTCGTGGAAATAGGAAAAGAAGAAATAACCCACGAAAATATGTAGCCTACAAATGTGTTGACATCTCCATCATTGACAGGCCTTGGGGTGCTGGGAGTTTGCAGAGGGGCCTTAGTCAGGAGAAGGAATTCATGCTTTGCTGACTTCCTCTGGAAGAAGATCCATGGCAGCTCTGGGAGGGACTGTGCAGGATTTCAGAGCACTCTGGTCCTTGGGAACCTTTGAACTCGGAGGCTGTGCTGGCAGCACTGACTTGTTCCCTTTGGAGAGGGAGCAGCTCCAGGAGGTACCAGGGAGCATCCCCAGCCACCTCCACCAGCTGGATCCAAAACGACCACATGAACTTTTCTAAACATCACCTGCAAGTTCTCGGGGCCCTTCAGACAGCCACAGCTGTGAGGACATGAGTGCTGATGTGGGAAATGCCTGTGGATTGGGCACAGCCTCAAGGACACCCCAGGGAAGGGTCATTAGTACCATCACTGATTGGGTTTCTGCCTTGTACATGCTCAGGCACCTTCTGTCCGAGTTCAGTGAACACCTCACAGTCTGTGCCTTGAAACCCCAACTGAGTCTGTGTTCTATCAAGTCTTGGTCTCAAAGGGCAGGGGAACAAATGTGGCACTTGGTTCTTTCCCCAAAGGTGAGAATCACAGGTTAAATGTGTCCTGGAAATGATACTTTATGCTCAAATCATTCCCACTGCAACAAAAATGGCTCCAAACCACATCCAGTGGCAAAAAATGCCTCTATTTAACCTATGTCTAGAAGCAGCAGAACTCCTGATGGGAAATGTGCTTCCAAGTCAGTGGCACTCTGGAGCTCTGGAACAAGACAACACGTTAGATGTTGAGGACGTGAAGGAACAGGCTCCTTCCATCACAGCACCCGCACCGAGCAGGGCTGGAAACAAAATCCCAGCCTGGAGACATCCCCGAGGCCTCTGCCTGCCTGTTGTGTTCAGAGTCAGGACTGACCTTCCTTGCTGCGTGTCAGGGAGGTCTGAGGCAGCAGGAGCCTCCTGTGGGCTCTGCTAACCCAGTGCTGCTTAGCACGCTCTGGTAATTGCATTGGCTGTGGCATTTACAGCATTTCCTGGCGTTTGACGTGGGGAGATCCCAGGCTTGCCCAGGGCTAAGTGTGTACTCTAACCTGCTCCCAAACCCACATGTATCTTAAACATTAACACACATTGGCAGCATCCTGGGGCAGCCTCAGCCCCAGCTCGGGCTGGGAACTGGCTGCTGCACTGTAACTGTGCTCCCAGTCTTTTCTTTTCTTTTCTTTTCTTTTCTTTTCTTTTCTTTTCTTTTCTTTTCTTTTCTTTTCTTTTCTTTTCTTTTCTTTTCTTTTCTTTTCTTTTCTTTTCTTTTCTTTTCTTTTCTTTTCTTTTCTTTTCTTTTCTTTTCTTTTCTTTTCTTTTCTTTTCTTTTCTTTTCTTTTCTTTTCTTTTCTTTTCTTTTCTTTTCTTTTCTTTTCTTTTCTTTTCTTTTCTTTTCTTTTCTTTTCTTTTCTTTTCTTTTCTTTTCTTTTCTTTTCTTTTCTTTTCTTTTCTTTTCTTTTCTTTTCTTTTCTTTTCTTTTCTTTTCTTTTCTTTTCTTTTCTTTTCTTTTCTTTTCTTTTCTTTTCTTTTCTTTTCTTTTCTTTTCTTTTCTTTTCTTTTCTTTTCTTTTCTTTTCTTTTCTTTTCTTTTCTTTTCTTTTCTTTTCTTTTCTTTTCTTTTCTTTTCTTTTCTTTTCTTTTCTTTTCTTTTCTTTTCTTTTCTTTTCTTTTCTTTTCTTTTCTTTTCTTTTCTTTTCTTTTCTTTTCTTTTCTTTTCTTTTCTTTTCTTTTCTTTTCTTTTCTTTTCTTTTCTTTTCTTTTCTTTTCTTTTCTTTTCTTTTCTTTTTTTCTCTTTTTCTTCCCTTCCCCTCTCCCCTCCTCGGGAGGGCACAGTCCTTGCAGGCAGAGGTGCAGACAGACACTGGACAGAGGGACAGGAGGCAGTTGCTCAGTCTAGTTGAACGAAGGTTCAGAGCCACTTGAGACTCCGAGAGCAAACCAGAGTTTGTTGCAGACTTGTGTTTTCAGGGAGAGGTTCATCTCTGCCTACCCTAGGAGGTCACCAAGCAGAGGTTCCAGTGTGAGATTCTGTCCAATCCCTTAGGAATGGCTTTCAGTAAGTGTAACAGCTTGTTCTAATAAGGGAAACCACGAAAAGAACAAACTCCAAGTCCTTTATTTTTTCCACCCTCAAGCACAGGAAGCTCAGACACAATGCCAACTGGGTGTCACCAGCAGTTCCAGCCCTGGGTGGGAATCATGGAATGCTTTGGGTCGGAAAGGACATCTAAAGGTCATCTAGTCAAACCCCGTGCAATGAGCAGGGACATCTTCAACTAGGTCAGGTTGTTTAGAGCCTGAGCTGGAATGTTTTCAGGGTTAGGGCATCTACCATCTCACTGGGCAACCTGTGCCAGTGTTTCCCCCCCTTATATCTAGTGTGTTCAGGTTGAACACAGACTAGATCCTCTTTTATTTTAACACCATCACTCCTTGTCCTATTGCAACAGGCCCTGCTGAAATGTTTGGCTGCATCTTTCTTCTAAGCCCCTGGCACGAGCCCAGGAGCAGCAGGAAACCTGCTCTTCATCCCTGAGGTTCCACCTTCTCCAGCAGCAGTTGGAGCCCTCGTGGCGTTCCGGGGGGCACTGTGTGTCACGGGGTGGGCAGCTCAATCACTCCGTTTGTTTAATGAGGAGAAAGGACTTTTAGATGTGAGAAGTGACAACAGAAATGCTGCTCACAGAAAGGCTTGAGAAGAGAGCTGCATGGGACCAGCAGTGTCCTCTGCTTGGCAGCAGGGATGCTCTCTCCAGGCACAAACCCATCCCGAAGGGAGGGTAATGATCGTGTGTCCTGTGGCACACAGAGTGTGATGGGACATCAGGTCCTGAGACTGGTTCTGCCTGTGGCCCACACTGTGCTTGCAGAGTCAGCTGCACTCAGGGTTCCTGACTTCTCCAGAGCAGCTCAGTAATGTGGAATCCCTTGCCCAGCACAATATGGGAATGGAAAGAGCTCCTGTGCTGCACCCAGTGCTGGGGGTAGCCCTGCCAATGACTGACTTCTGAGTCTGCTTGTCCTTTGGGCAGAGGCAATATATGAACTGCAGAAACAGCTCATTTGAGCTCACACTGTGCTCTGGCCTTGGCCACTTATCAACTTCTGGTGTCTAAGAGGGACTGACATGGTCCTGCACCATTTCTGCTACAACACCTTGAACATGGCTATGGCTCTGTTTCACTGCCTTCTTTCTCTGGATATAGAATTCCATCTTAGATTCTGGGTAAGTCCAGAGCTGAAACAAGCACTGCAGCAGGCCTGGAGTCCTCCTTCCATATCATAGAACCACCGAGGGTGGGGGAGACCTCTCAGATCATCGAGTCCAACCATGAACCTGTCACTGCTGGAACCCCCAAACCCTAACCCAGATCCTCCAGTGCCACATCAGACACCTCTGAAACACCTCCAGGGATGGTGACTGCACCACCTCCCTGGGCAATATCCCAGGGCCTCAGCACCACAACAGGGACAACATTTCTCCTAACATCTAACATATTTTGATTGCCTTCAACCTGTTCCCTACTTTATCATCTGATACTCCCAGTTCTTCTGCTGGAAGATGCTGTCAGTCTCTACTTCCTCCCTCCATGGCACTCACATGTGTGTAGACCTCTACCCTACGCCCTCTCACAGCACAGGACTCGAGGTTGCAGACCATGCTTCATGTCTGAGCCTCAAAGAAGGTGGTTTCTCCCCTATCCTGGATAGGAATCAACTACCACTAATGCTCTGCAGTGCAAGCCCATGAGAAAAGAGGGAGCAAAGTCCCTTCCCTGGCTGTCTGGGACCTCCCACTGCTATTGCCACAGGGAAATTTCAAGGTTTTGCCTAGACTGCTGGAAGTGCCAACAGGGAAAGCAAATATTTGTGTGTAGGACTTAACCCCAAGAAGATTAAGTGCAGATGGATGTCAATGGTGCCAGCAACCTGTGAGAGAAAGTGAAAGCTGAGAAGGATGTAAAAACAGAACTTGGGGTGGGAAAAAAAGAAAGAATAAAACACAAAGAGATCAGAAGCAAATCAGGGAGCAGGAAAATTTCAGCAGGGCTCTTTGCCTTCCCAAACAAGGGCAGCATGAAGAGCAGTGAGAGGAGCACTGCAGCATGGGCTCATCACTGTTAGCAGCTTGGGAGGCTCCAAGGGTGAGCGTGGAGTCGGGAGGGGTGGGAATGAGGGATGCATCTCCGTGGGATCCTACATGGACAGTAGATGCCTTTGGAAACTGGGAAGGGTCCTGGAGGTGATAAATCTCTTGCACGGCCTTTAGTCCTCACCTCCTCATCTCTGGAAGTCAATTGCTAGCCAGGGAAATGGTCTGTGGGAAGAGGCTTGGCTGTGTGAAGCTTGGCCCCGGGTCTGTGGGAGGAGAGCTGTGCTGCTTGGCCAGCATCCACCCCGGGAGAATCAGGAGTGCTAGGGCTGTCTAGACTAGTCGGGAAGGGACGAACAAATAACCAGGGGAAAAGAAGGGGAAAAAAAGAGTGTGATTCCTCACCTAGAATTGAATTAAGATGTCAGGAAAAAAATTAATCAAGGCTTCAGAGGATGCAAAGAGAAGATATCCTTGCCTGGCCTTACTCCAGTGCTGCGAATGGGGAGAGGGATGAGCTGTGCCGGTGGCTGGACTGACATGCTGCTGCTGCAGTGGGTGGGGAGGTGTGTGTGACAGGAATTCTGCCCTGAGTTCCCGTCAGCCTGCCCAGAACAGGGGAGTGTGGGGGCCTTGGCAGCCTGACAAGTGGGACGGAGGCAGCAGCACTAGCTCCCGGGCGCTCGCGGAGCAGAAGTGTAATCAGCCGTGCCCAGAGGCCACTCTGCCTCCCCCAAACACCTGGATGTGGTCTGGGGGAGCAGGGCAGGTGTGTGGCTTACCTGGGAGGCTGCAATTACAGCAAGGATTTCCTGGCTCGGAAACCAAACCAGAACTGTTCTGCCTTAAATCTCTTTCTCCAAACTGGCAGCGATCTGCATCCACACAACCCAGCCTAAATACAGTGTCTCTGT
Organism: Acanthisitta chloris; assembly: GCF_000695815.1. Taxonomy (NCBI): domain Eukaryota; kingdom Metazoa; phylum Chordata; class Aves; order Passeriformes; family Acanthisittidae; genus Acanthisitta; species Acanthisitta chloris. The sequence continues at coordinate 15,773 of NW_008686368.1, forward strand.
GAAGTGAGAGAGATCACTGGTGTTTAGTGTGCCAGGGGTTGTGATGGACTGGAAAAGAGGTTGGATCTCTTTGCTAGGGAAGATATGCACCTGCTGGAGAAGACACTAACCCACCCTCTCAGGTAGTGCAGTGTTTATTGTAGCACCCTCTCTTCTCCTCCTCCCTCGTGTGTTTTTGTGCTGGAGCTGTGCTGTCAAAGGCAAACCCAGCTGCATTGCAGACTCTGCAATGGTTGTGAGGTCTACTGTTTGAACTTCCCAAGCCACAGAGCTCAGGCAAAGCACCTGTGGGAACAGCAGCCACTTTAGGCTTGTCAACAAGGCGTGTCAAATCAGTGCAACCTCCTTCACAACAGGGAACGAGCCTGGTGAGTAGGAGACACATAGTTTTTCTTGCCAAATGTTGGTTCAATCCACAGAGAGGTTTTGCTGAACAGTGAGTAGATTTCTCCAGGTGCCTGTCTGGTGTGTGTTGCCTCCATGAGGGGTCCATGGTTGGTCCTTCATACACCTTCTGAACCTCCTTCCTGTCTGTTTGCTCACCCCAAACACATCTAGAGCTTCAGTCTACAGACACATTCCTCTTGCTCCAATGGACTTGATGATGTGGACGCAACCAACAGCCCCAGCCTTTTTGCAGTGTCTCACCAAACACCTTGAGCTCCAGGCACACAAGTCTCACTGTGGGTTTCTGGCACATGCAACTACCTGTCTCTACTGCCTCTTTGCTTTGAGCCAGTCCACAGGCAACTGCTCTGGCCACCTCACTGTTCAGGCAAGGGTCAGGCCATCCCCATTGCACTGCTCTGGGTGGCTAATATGACAGGACATTGCCCTTGATTAGTGAGGGATCTCTGTGTTCTTTTGCTGGAAGACATGACTAACACCAGCGTCGAACAGAATAGTCTCAGCAGATCAGGAGCTTCTTCATGGTCTCACATCAAGGCATTTGCTCTCAAGTTCCCAAAAGCCTCAGGCAAAACTCAGCTTCATTTTGTCCACAGACAGGTGCAGCCTCTGCCTTGCTCCCAGCTTGCATCCAAAGTGTTTAGGAAACACAGGTTCGTCGGCATGTTCCTGGCTTTCAGTGAGTGGGATTCTGCTCTCTGGCAGCTCTGCTTAGGCTGACATATGCTCCTGCCCCTTCCTTCTGTGCAGGAATGTGTCTCCTCATCTCCATGGTGTGGAGTTTCCTTTTATTTCTGCACATCTCATGAATTGCTTCATAAAAGTCACCGAGGAGGAGACTTGGAATTATCTTTGGCTTTTCTATCTTGGCTACAAGAGTCTGGCTGCAAGCTAAGACTTGACACATAAATCTCAGCCAGGAAATCATTTAGTTCCTCTCTTTCCATCAAAACAGCAAACAACTCCTCCCCCTCCAAACAGTTGCAAAGTGCTCAATGGTAAAAGGGTATTTTAGGAAGGGATTAAAGTAGGAAATGTTAGCAAGTGGCAGAATCTCTGGGGTGGGGAGTGTGTGGAAGGAAAAACATTGGGAATTATGCAATTTCTTGGGCTATTTCTGTGTCTCTTTGCTGGAAATGCCTCAGAGATATCCAGAGGGAGCAGTGTGGATCACCAGTTTGACTGACTCAGTACCACCAGCTGCCAGGAGAAGTGAGGTGCCTCGTGCCAGGACAGTGAGACACTCATTAACAGTGTTAACCAGAGCAAGCAGAACCGAGAGCTCAGCCTGGATGGGGTCAGAGCACCCAAACTGCTCCTCCAGTCTCAGCTGAGTTTGTGCTGCAGTTTGCACATGCTAACCCTCAGCCACGTCTGGTTGATGGAGAGAGGTCTCCTTGGCTGGGTGGGTTTTGTTTGTTTGGGGTTTTTTGGTTTTGCTTTGGGGTTGGTTTTTTTTTTTTTTTTTTTGATTGGTTGGAATTTTTTTGTGCCTTTTTTTCCTTTTTCTTATTGCCCTGATGTTAGGCAGACCTCGTGGTGCTGCATGGGTGGTGCCTGGTGTGGGTGCTGTGGCTGCTGCTGCAGGAGGGGTGAGGGAATCCAGAGCATCTGCTCTTCATGGCTCTGATTGCTGAAGTGATGCAATGCAGAGCTGGTGGAGGTGTAGACAACATATGTGTCAGAGAGATGTGAGAAAGCAAAACAAATATCCACAGAATTTTGGTCTGATAGAGAAAATTGATTTCCTAGTCACATTTAAAGCTCCCTCACACACAGACAGCAATGCAGACTTACAGGGGACACATTTGCCCCCTGTCCTTAGGTATTTGGCCAGGGACAGCAGCAGATGTTACAGCAGGATTTTACCCACCTTTGCACACCATGGTGTGGCTATTCCCAAAAGAGACAAACCCCAGAGCATGCACAGCTGAACTAGCTCAGAGGCATCACCAGGTGCTTGCTCTGCCCTGGCATGGCATCACCATGTAATTATCTCTCCAGCACAATTATCCACATAGGATTAGGCAGCTGAGGCACCACTGTTAACACCAACCCACAGTGCAGTGTGTGCTCTGAAATGTAGATGCTCTCAGGGAAGAGTTCAGGATGGAGCACTCACCACCCCAAGGGCACTTTGTCCTGCTGCAGAGCTCCTTCTCCTGAAACCAGGCTGCAGGGAGTGCTCCAGGCTGGTGTGCATGAGGAGACCTGACTCATGCTGACCTTGTTTTCCACGGCATTGCAACCAGCCCAGCGTGAAAAGCTTTTTCCTGTGTAAGGCAGCGAGTGGTGCAGCATGTGATGGGAGTTTCTGTGCCCGTATGAAACGCAGCAAAGCAGCAGGGAGAGACTTTAGCCATTAAATGTGATGCTGGTGTTCAGATGTGACCCTGGATTTCTATGGAGAAGTCAAATCCTGACTCAGGAGCAGGACCTGGTCTGAGGGACTGTACTAGAGTGAAACAGCAGATTTTGTCTCCTGTAGAAACAGCCATGAGTGCCTGGGGCCACTGGAGCACATGTGAGCAGGAGGGTGGCCCCTGAAATACCACCTCCCTCCACCTTGAAAGCTGGTTCTGTGCCAAATCCTGCCCTGCTCAGAGCAGCCTGTTGCCCATTTATTGCATCCAGGGTGGTCTGAGGCCCTGGCAGGATTTCCAGACCACGCAGAGCCAGAGCTGTGTACAGACTGCTCTGAGCAGGACAGAGCTGTGGGCAGAGCTGTGGGCAGAGCTGTGGGCAGAGCTGTGGGCAGAGCTGTGGGCAGAGCTGTGGGCAGAGCTGTGGGCAGAGCTGTGGGCAGAGCTGTGGGCAGAGCTGTGGGCAGAGCTGTGGGCAGAGCTGTGGGCAGAGCTGTGGGCAGAGCTGTGGGCAGAGCTGTGGGCAGAGCTGTGGGCAGAGCTGTGGGCAGAGCTGTGGGCAGAGCTGTGGGCAGAGCTGTGGGCAGAGCTGTGGGCAGAGCTGTGGGCAGAGCTGTGGGCAGAGCTGTGGGCAGAGCTGTGGGCAGAGCTGTGGGCAGAGCTGTGCACAGGCTGCTCCGAGCAGGACAGGAGTGTCTGTCTGTGAGCCACAGTGAGCTCTGGCAGGCAGATGTGAGTGCTGGAGCTCAGTACTCAGCACTGCTGGTTAGTGTCTCGGGCACAGCCCCTCTGTGCCTCCCCTGGCACCTGCAGGTGGCAGAGGTTTGTCTTCCCACCCCTTTGTCCTTGCTCCTTCAGCCTCACCAAGGCTTTTCCACTTCTCTGCTCTGGCAACCTGTGGCGCTTCCGTGCCTGACTGAGGGCTGGACCTGTCCTCAGCCTGTTCTGCACCTCGTGCTCGCACACCTCTCCTGGCACTGCCTGTGTGGGCACAGCAAACAGCTTCTTGAGGTCTCCCTGCCCTGGGCCCGTGGAGTGGCTCGGGAGCAGATGCTGATGCCCTTTGTTGAGTCCCTGTGTTTTGTCCAGCCCGAGTCAGTGCTGCTGCTGCCACTTTGATCAAGGTTTCCCAGATCCCTTACTGCTTAGGGAAAGTCTTCATCAGAGCCTGCGATGGCATCTCCGCCGTGTGTGCCAGCACCGTGCCAGGGCTGTCTCCATGCTGCTCAGCTCAGGTTTAGTGCCTGCTTCCCTGCTCTAAATTCGATCCTCTGACCCGTCATCCAGAGGAGTTTGTCTCTCCTCTGACCATGCAAAGAGCCCAGAAAGCCAATGTTTCCTACCCGGGATCTAGGTTCCATGCACTGAGCAGGATGGTGCAAAGACTACCCCAGGGACCCACTGAGCACAGATAAACAGGTCTGGGTATGCCCTGTTGACCCTCCGTGCTGTTCTGGACCCAAGTGGACTTGGCAAACGAAGGGAGATATCTCCAGCAGTTCCTGTGGCTGCTCAGGAGAGGTGCAGACAACTCCTGCCCCAGTGGCCCCGAGGAGGTGAGGCTGCCCCAGGAGCTGTGCACAGCAGCAGGACGTGCTCGGGGCTTCCAGCTGAGCCTGGGGCCAGGGAAGTCCCAGCTGTGGGCAAAGGCAGCTGAGCTGCAGCAGCTTATGTGCAGGATGAAGCCAAGACGTCCAGGGCTGAGGGATTTACGGGGGAACACGACTCTTATAGATGTGCTAACTTTAAACATTTGCCTTTCCCAGCACAGCTTCTCCCCTTGTGCATACAACTGTCCTGGGCATGACACGTTTGCTGGGAGGAGACAGGGACTCCACTCACTAAATGTCCAGTTCTTTGCATGATGTGCTGTGCTCAGGCTGTGGCTGTTCACCAACACTCCCCACAGCCTGCTGGGATTCACTCTGCTGCTCTCCCCACTTTGACTTAGAGGTGACAGAGCAACCAAGTGGTTTTTCCATATTATATATGAAATGTATTACCTGTTTGCTGATCCCAGTCCCTCCCCTCTCGGCAGCAGAGGATGTGAGCTCCGAGCGTTTGCTCTCTGGACCTGCTAGGGGAGCATGGAGACCTCACCCACAGCAGGCACTGCAGTCACTCAGCCCCAAATCAACCTTGCAAATGAATATTGGTAAAGATAAGCATATTTCCTGGTCAGCCCTTGCTGGTTCTCAGCTCCAGCTGCCCTGGGGATGCTGTGTTTGAAGCTGCTGCATTTCCCTCACTGCTATCACGCTGCAGGGTGTATCCTGTCTATTTAACAGGACCACTAAACCAAGTGAGGTTCCTGTAAGAGGAGGTGAAGGTCAGCTTGTTCAGAAATCAGCCTGGATGTTCCAATACAGGAGCAAAGCATGAGATCTGTGCTGCTCTGATCAGCAGGTTCTCACGTCCGTGTGTTCCCACCAGCGAGAGGGAAGGACACAATACACTCTGCTTTTGGGTCTTGCTGTTTTCATCCCTTCCTTGGTATTTAATTAATTCTCTGTGTGTATGTGTGAGGGAATGGTGACCTAATCCTATTGAAACACAAGCCAAGGGAAACAACTCTGGATGGAGACAAGTCACACAGCAACTTTCACCCAGAAAACAATGCACTTGAGCTAAGGTATATTGGCAAAGTCAGTTTAGGCGTATCAGACCTAATGAGTTTTATTGTGATTGGGTGGGAAAAAGCTGAGTTGGAAATTGAAGTGGATATCAAGTTTTGGTGAGTTTAATAGCCGTGTAAGTGGAAAGTTTCTGTATATATTATGGGGGGGAAAGCCTCTTACAGAGACTTTTGAAGCCCAGCTGGAACTCCAACCAACTGGGGCCAAAATAAGAAACAATAAAAACAACAGGAAAAGCAGCAACTCAGTAACTTGGACACTTCCACTCAGGCAGAGCCAAGTGCAGAAGTCCAGGGCAAGGTAGACCTAAACCCACCTCTGCTGGTTAGAACCACAGAGAAAAGGTTTTGTTTGTCCTTCCCCAAAACATTTGCTTTAAGTCAGCACAGCTGAGCTGAGTACTGCACTTGAACACTCTGCTCATTCACCCATCTTCCTCTAAGTGAGCAGCTGAACCCAGACCTGCAGGTGTGCTGCCCAGGAACCAGAGGTGCCCCAGGAGGATCCACCACCCATGTGTGGCACTCAGCAGGGCCAAGGGCACGCACGGCATCCCTTGGGTTGTGTTTTCACCTCCTGCCTGGCACAGAGCTGTGTGCCCAAGCCTGTGAGCTCCTGTCCGTGCAGTGAGCTCTGTGCAGCCCCTGCCACGGGGCTGGAGAGCCAGGAGCAGTGTGCTGGCTGCTGGCACTCCCCTTGCACCCACGGAGGGAGTCAGGGCAGGGTGACATGGGGCTCAGCAAGGAGCTGTCAGGGCTAACGCCCCGGAGAGCTGTGAGACCTGTGCTCCCCCAGCCCTGACCCACTGCAGAGGGTGCACAGTGCCAGCCCTGGGCTGGGAATGGAGCTAGGGCTGGGAGCTGCTGGGAGTGCAGAGGGCACAGGTATGGATGGGCTGAGCACCCAGCCCAGGGCTCAGGCAGAGAGGAGGAGGACGAGATGTGCTCCTGCTAACCCCCCGAGCTGAGTCCCCATCCACCACTGCATCGTGCAGCATCCAGGGAATGTGTGCAGGGAACCCAGCAGTGAGTCCCTCTGCCTCCAGAGCTGCTCCTGGGGTGCTCCTTCCAGCCTGCAGGCCCAGTGAGGGACATGGGGATGCCCCAGGGTGAGGTCCTACCCTCCTGATTTATTTTTCTCTTCCTGGAGACCTTCTGTCTCCCACTGCCTGGAGGGAACTGAGGGATTTACTGCCAGGACTGACTTATCTGCTCACTTGGCACAAGAGAGGTGCCTGTGGTAGAAAGTCTGGCTCATGTCCTACACCTCTATTTTCTCTTTCCTCTCTTCTTGATTAGTGTGGTTTCTATTCCTGTTAAACAACTGCCTTTTTTTCCATCACAAGTATAGGGAATAAGGTGTTGATCCCTCCCTGGGTACTGGCAGTGACAGCAGAGATGTGCTTCCACCCCATTCCCAATCTGGCAGAGGAGACTTGGTGTGAGTGTTACCTGGTATCTCTGTATCCTCCCTCTCAGCAGCTTCTCAGGCTTTGGGGCTCAAAGCGTTGGGGAAAAGCAATGCCCCAGGACATGCTCTAATGTGGTTTTGGGGCCAGGGACCTCCCTTCAGATACCTCCTGGGCTGAGGGTCTTGTCACCAGGCCTGAAATGCCTCCTAGTCACTGTGCATCCTCTAAAGCCACCCCAGCCTGGGCTCAGGGTGAGGGGCTGTGAGTTGGAAGGTGAAGGGCAACACACACTGCACACAGGAGCCACCAGCAGTTGGGGCAGCTTGACACCAGCAGTGTTTTGATGCAGATCAAACACACAGCTTTATTTAAAGGCCCCCAAGTGCCCATGGACATGGATTTGGGTCAGATTCCAGTGCAAGTTTCTCCAAACTCCCTGTCCTGCCCTGGCAAGTCCGTGATGCCAGCTGCCCCTCCATGGGGCTCGGGGTGGGCACCATCTCAGCCTGAGATAGTTACCTAGACAGGGCTCCCCTAAAGTCTGCTGAAGGTAAGTGTCTAAGGTAGGCAAGAAATCTCCTCTTGGATGTGCTCATTCCTCTCTGGTGACTGTTGGGAAAGGTGACTTCCCTTGACTAGCTGCACCTTAGGAGTGTGAAGTGAAAATGAGCTTTTTGTGAGGAAAGAGATGAGGAAGAAAACCACCATTCAGAGTGCTGAGACCCCCGGGGTGGGTGTAGCCTGGCAGAGGTCCCTCTGAGGGGTGCAGCTCCTGCAGCGAGCAGAGCAGGCTTCCCCCAGCAGTGCCAGGCCCCACCACTTCACCCGTGCTGACAGGGGCTTTTCCACGCCTCAGCACCACTATTAGTCTTGGCTGAAAAATCCCAGTTACTGGAGGTTAAGTCACTCCAGCCCAAACCCAACACTCTGTGCTGCCAGATCCCTCCTGCTATTCCTTGCCTCACCGTCCTTCTTTCCGTGCAACACGCTCCCTCCCACGCAGCCTGCCCGAAGGGCTGAGTGAAAGGAGAAGGTGATGCTCAGAGCCTGAAACGTGGCCATGGCAAGGCAGGGCTCGAACAGGACCTCCCTGGCCAGGAGAGGTGAAGGTCACCTGCATGAGCAGGTGATCCTTAGCAGCTTCCCCAGGGCACAGAGCCCTCTGTCTTGCTAAGAGCACAGAAAGGGTTGGTTGAATAAGTCCTGGTGGATTTAAAGACAAATCAAGAGCTACGTTTGGGTTCTGAGACCCTTGAGAGAGAGAGAACATGAATTACTGCTCTGTTGAGACAGAGCTGGAGGTACCCACTAGGCACTACACAAAGTTCCAGTGTGAGATGTTTTGTGTAACCTGAACAGTGCTAACTTGAACCACAAAGCAGCAAGTCAACATGCAGCAAATGCAGGTAGTTTTTCCCTTTTCTGTGGAGCAGATTTCCATCAGGGAAGGGCACAAGGAGGGCAGTGAGGAGATGCACTGACCTCGCTGGGGTGTGGTGAGGAGGAAGCTCTGTAGAAGAGCAGGAGTTGTGCTCCCCAACCTGCAGCACTTGGGCTGTGTCCTCGGCCTCAGGCTGTTCTGGGGTGATGCTGGGGAATATTCTGGACAGACACTTTTCCAGGGCTGAGGGCAAGAAGCTAAAGTGACCTGAGCCCAGTTCTAAACCCACATCATGTCCATGCAGAGCTTGGGACTGTTACACACGTAGAAACATTCCCACAGTCATCTTGGCCAATGACATCCTATTTTTCCAGCTGGTTCCCTCCTACCACCTGTCCTGTGGCAGGCAAAGCTGTGCATGCCCAACAGTACCTCTGGTTTTTTCACTGTGCTGTTCCTGTCATCCCTCTGGATATCTTCAGATACTTTAAGCACCTAACCACGTGTTTGAGGCTGGAGAGGGAGGACCTGGAAAAGGAACAGCATAAGCAAATGAGCTGGTTACCTTTTGGATGGTGTTTGAGAAGTGGCTCTGTAGCTGGTCTACCTCTGCTGACAGAGGGCCATGCTCAGCAGGTTTGGGAGAGCCTCTGGGACAAGGCTGTGCCATCTCTGCCCTCAGACACTGCCATTCCCCCACGGCAGCCCAGGCAGACGAGCTGGGCTTGGGTTCACACCACCTCCCACTTCAGCTGCATGAAGCTCTGGGCTCTGGCACAGGCTGTGCCTATCACTTTATCCACGGAAAATGCAGGAAATCCCTCGTGAAGTAGAGTTTCCACCTTGTGTCTTCCCAACAAACATCTTTCCCTGACTCAGTGTCCTCCCTGGCAGGGATTTAGAGTCAGGAACTGTTCTGACTGAAGCTTTGCAGGGGTTTGGCAGACACAAAGGCCAAGATGAGCTGGCTATCTTCAAACAGCTCTTGGAACGAGCTGCGAGTAAACCCAAATTCCCTCCTCTTCAGGGCAACTTCTGGGCCTAGCTGTGAGCCCCCATCACCCTAGGACACACCTAGGAGAGATAAAAGAGCCCTAGTGAGGGACCAGTTAGGGCAGGATTTGCCTTCTAGCAAACCCTGCAGGTCTTTTGCACCAGAAATAAGAGCTGCCAAGGGACTGGCAGCAGTTGCAGTGTTTGTCTTGCCTGGCCATGGTTCCCCACTGCTGTGGGTTTCCAAAGCAAATGGACTGTTACTCATCAAAGCAGGATCCCTCCCCTGCCCTCAGCCACTGAAAATACTACAAAGCAAGACGGAAAGAAACATGTAATCCTCCAGCATCACAGCGAGGATTGACTTGTTTGTTTAGATTCCCTGTCTGTTCCAAATGTTCTGCCAGAAGCTTCTCCAGACTCCAGGAGAGCTTGACACACATTACAAAAACTCTAGATGTATTCAGGAGATGAATCCAGCAGGAGACTCTGCCTTTCTCCAGAGCACACCCAGCAGAAAGGCACACGTGCACAATGAAACATCTCAGGATGCTTTTTAGAGACAAAAAAAGGAAGGAGGCACACGACCCCGGGCAGAAATAGAGCTCAACGTGGCGCCTCTAGATCAGAAACCTCTAGGTGTGGCTGTCCTTGAGCCTCTTTTTCTGCTGGGAAAATGTGCTCCAGGCAGAAAAAATGGAAGTTGGTGCCTCTGTGGTCAGTAGAACAAGAGGGTTGTGTTCAGAGGGTGAGTCCCCCCTCTGCCCCAGGAGGTGATCAGCCCCTGGAAGAGTCTCTCTCCCTGCAGACACTACAGGGGATACAGGAGCCCAGACCTGAGTCTCACTTTTAGCTGCTCTAGAGAAGCTGAATCCCATCCCAAGTGACACTGTGTTAGGAGCTGACTCCTTTGTGCTGGGACTGCACTGCAGCCTTTGCAGAAGGTGTTTCTCATCCCATTCCTGTTGCTGCACCTACAAACAGGAAACAAGCAGAAACAGGAGCCCATAAACGTGGCAGTCACGTACAGCTGAGGTGAGATAGACCTTCTGGGCCATCCTAGAATGAGACAGTAGAGGAAGAACAATTGTCCAACAGATGTTTTGCATTGCCTTGGCTGCAGCACCTTTGAAGCCATCTCTCTTTTTACTCCCCAAGAGCCACTGGCATGAGTGAGCATCAAGAGCCTGACATCCCTACGGGGGCAAAGCCACAGGGAGCTGGTATAGGGTGGAGCGGGAGAAGCAGTTTCCAGCCAATGACCCCCTAAATAATCACTTCTGCTAAGATCTTGGATGGTCCTAGACACTGCTGAGATTTTACCCTTCAGGGTTTTGCCTTAAGAAATCCTATTTAAGGAGGTATTTAGGACAACTCAGCTCTTGAAAAGGCAAAGTTACCAGTTGTGTGTTTAGCAGGTGTTGTCCTTACTCCATGTGGTGACCAAAGGAGCCAAGGACAGGCTCTTGCCAGGACCTAGGGGTTCTGAAGGGCTGCTAGGCTGAATCAAAGCTAGAGTCTTCCAAAAGTGACACCACTTGGCCTGACCTCCAGTTTCATCCTAGAAACAGGACAGCCTTCCTCCACAAACTCCGTGTGGCCTGGGTGGGCTGGGCAGAGAAGACTGGAGAAGAGAAGGTGCATGGAGACCTCAGAGCACCTTGCAGGAGCTGAAGGGGCTCCAGGGAAGTGCAGAGGGATCTGTGTTAGGAGCTGCAGGGACAGGACAAGGGGCAACGGGCACAGACTGAAGGAGAAGAAATTTAGGTTAGACCTTAGGCAGAAGTTTTGCCTGTTCTGGTGGTGAGACCCTGTCCCAGGGTGCCCAGGGAGGCTGTGGCTGCCCCAACCCTGGCAGTGTTCACAGCCAGGTTGGATGAGCCTTGAGCAACCTGCTCTGGTGGGAGGTGTCCCTGCCCAGGGCAGGGCTTGGGGCTGGGGGAGCTCTGTGCTCCATTCCAACCCCTAAAATTCTGTGATTCTATGACAGGTCTGGCAAAACAGTTCATAAAGTAATTGTGAATCACTAGTATCATCAAGATCTGCAATTTTGGGTCTGATCTGAATACAGGAGTGAAAGAGAGGATTTCACTAAGAAAGGTATAGAAAAGAATCCAAGTTCCAAGAAGAGCACTCTGCTGCTGTGAGGGGTTTCAAGGTTACCTGAAGTAATCTTTGCTTTGGTAAGTCTTTGTGTGGAGCTCACCTGTTGCTGTTTGGTTTGTGCTGCCCTCAGCTGATGTGCTCCTCGGTGCAGAAAGCCCTGTTTGAGGAGGAGGACAGGGTGAAGAAGCTGCAGCAGAAGGTGGCGACGCTGGAGAAACGCAACAAGCAGCTACGGGACAGAGTGAAGAAAGTCAAGAGGTCTCTGCGTCAGGCCAGGAAGAACAGCAGGCACATGGAGCTGGTGAACCGAAAGCTCAGTGAGAAACTCTCCTCTGCAGGGGGGCAGATCCCCTACATCAACTCTCTGAAGCAGGAGAACTCCCATGCTACCTACCTGAAAGTATAGTGCGAGGGTGAGTGCTCAGGCCAGTGGGAGTGCTGAATTCACCTGCACTAGAGCAGGAGCTCACACCTTGTCTACTCTGTGCTTCGAACCTTGCATGGAAAATGAACCTGAACTCCTTTAGACACAGTGCCAGGTGAAACAGGAATGCAGAGCAGGTCTGGCTGTGTTGGAGGCACAGCCCAAAGCCACGTCCTTGCTGCCCTCAGTGGCCACAGGGACAGTCACCTCTGCTTCTCTGCCCTCTCCCCCTCCAGCACCAGTTTTGGTTTGCTGGATGGAGGTGCTGGCTCAGCCCCGTGGACCACTTGACAGCTCTTCTTGGCAGGTTACTCCTCCACAGGGGCTGGACGAGCACGTCGGGGGATGTAGAGATGGGTGCTGTGGGAAGGATGCAGGTCTGAATGCTCTTTGCTCCAGCACCACCCCCAAGCTCTCAACCTTGCTTAAGCTTGACTGAAGTCTACATCCAGTGCCTGGGCAAGGGCTGTGTCTGAGACACAGCCAGTCTGGGCCTCTCCTCAACATCGTGTGCAGATGTGCCCAAATTGCCTTAGTCCTGTCTCTCTATGTGCCTGAATACTCTAAGTAAACTATCTGTTATTTCACCAAGAAGTGCCTTCAAGGCTCTCAGTGACTCCCTCAGGTTCCTTTAGCCTGGGCAGCCAACCAGGCTGGAAGGGGCTGTGCCCAGGACCTAACCCAGCTCCTGCAGTCAGGAGTGGGCTCAGCCTGCTGGGCCTATTCATGGCTCTGGGCTCAGGCCCAGCAGACAGTTTCAGCTCCCAGTTCCAGGCAGGTTTAATCTGCAGTGTGGACAAGGCCCCGAGCTCTGCAGTCACTGCTCGGGGTACGATGAGGTTGCTGGGCAGCCTCACCTGGGTACACTTAGCACTGCAGACACCAGTATCGACAGGGCATTGCAAATTTAGGTAGTTTATATATGTATATATTTTCAAATCCTATAGAAAATATTTTTATTACACATTTGATATAGTCTAATTCCTTAAAATATGAAGTAAAATTTGTTTCTTGGTTAATCTCATAAAAAGAAACAGTCCACCATATCCTTTATTAGACACTTCCAAACTGAGTTCTGCTCGAGCAGAGCAGGTTAAGGCACCAGTATCCACGACTGGTAATGTTTTCAGCTGTGTTGAGGACCCAGAGCATGTACTGGGTCTGGGTCCTGCCCAGCCTTCCCTCACAACAGAGTGCCACAAGGAGCGAAAGGTGGAAGAGCTTTGTGCCTTTGCCCCTTCTCAAATTGGTTTTCCATCCTGTGAGCTGAGACCCAAGTGCTTTGGGACGGGGGCAGGTGGTCCTGCCCAGCCCTGGCAGCACTGACCCTCTGCCAGGGCCGACCCGGTCGGCACAAGGTCCAGGGGACCTGTCACAGGGAGGTGAGACCTCCAGAACCAGAGTGCAAAGCACTGCCCACGCTCCAGGTCCTGCACGGGCACTCAGGGTGAGTCTGTCCCTGCTGCAGCTCTGCTGGGAGAGCTCTCACCACCACTGACCCTGGGCAAGCTGCACAGCTCTCAGCTGAGCCTCAGGCCAAGCTGGACTCAGGAGCTGCCTCACCACCTTCAGCTGTGCTCCTTTTGGAGACAGCTCTTTTCCCCTCATGCAATAATGCTGGTGTTTCCCAAGCTCCTGACTCCTCCAGGAGCTCCTCTGGCTCCAGAGGCTGTGCCCACTACACCAGCACTTTGGGTCTTTGTGCTGCAGTCAGCAGCTGGTTCCTGACAGTTCCTGCACAGCTAAGGCTTCCCTAGGAGCCACCAAGAGATTTGAACTCCAGGATTTAAACACATAGAAAAGTAACTGCTTTTTTTATTGGTTTGTTTCTGGTTTCTAAACTGCTGTTTAAATAAATGAACTGATTTTCCTGCTAAGGGTATTAAAAGCTTGTGTCTTAATTCTTTGTTCAGGAGAATATTCCCTCTGGTATTCATGTTTTATGTGTTTGTATAAAGCTGAGAAAGTCGAGTTAATATAACTACACCTTTGCTGTTCTCACAGTTTCCCAAACACAGTGCTGAGTGTATTTTCCTTCTGGCTGGTGGTTTTGTCTCTTAGAGAAAAGATTGGGATTTTCCTCCTATTTCTCCCTTTCTCTAACTAAAACCAAAGTAAAACATTTTGTTCTCCTAAGTTTTTGTGAGAATTTTGTTACTTTGCACAGAAAACATAAACCTCCCCAAAATGCCAAATGCAGCCCAAAATAGTGCCCTTGGGAGGCTCTAAAAAAAAAAAGGAGGATTTGTGGGGAGCAGACAACATTAACAGCTTTCTTTGCTCCTCAGCACCAAAGCCCTGGAGAAGCAAACACCTTCCACATGTCTGAGCAGTGGCTGATCTGAGAAGGCTCAATCCTCTGAGCTTCGTTCAGACTCCACAACACAAG
>NW_008686368.1:29911-40797 GCF_000695815.1 Acanthisitta chloris
ACTTTTATGGATTCCATTAGGAAGCATGAGCAGGCAGGGATCCCTCTAAACAGTCATATTAGCAGCCTAATTTGCTAGACTCTCATTAACGCAATTAAAGCTAGAACGATGCACCGTCCCAGTTCAGGACTCAATTAAGCCTGAATCAATAAATCAGTAGGTTTAAATCACCACCATAAGGCCCCAGACAATCAAAACAAGCTATGAGGCTGATGCTGAACAGAATTGCTGTATTACATCACCATAGGAGAGTTCCAAGCCTGAAATACTTTACTTGAGGTGCTCAGTTCATCCTACCACGAGCAGCCGAGCGCCGACGGGCACAGCCTGGGGCACAGGGACCACTGCCTGGGGCACAGGTAAATGCTGAAGGCTGTTGTCCTGGACTGGTGAGGATCATGACCAGAGATGTCTCCAGATACTCAAACGCTGACGGGAGTTGGTCCTGGGACACCTGCTCCAGGCAACCCTCCCCACACAGCAGGGGCTCAGACCAGGTGGCCTCCAAAAGGTCCCTACCAACCTCAACAATCCTGTGGTTTTGCCCAGAGCTCCCTGAAAAGCACCTCAGAAATGAAGATCTAAGTGCTACAAACACTTGGGGAGCACAGAGGAGCTGGAAGTCCCTCGGTGAGAGCCTCCAAGGTGACCAGCAGTGGCCTCAGCAGTGTACCTATTGGTGCCTGGTGGCAGTGAAGCTGAACAGCATCTTCAGGGTTCAGCTGTAGCCTGATCAGAGCCAAATTCCTTCTCTAGATGCTGTGACCAAAAACTAACTGAAACACTTAGTAAAATCTTGTCGTTTGGGTACTGCAAAGGCACAGCAGCCTCGTGCCAAACCTTCAGTTTGTGTCCTGTTCCCTCTGCTTTGATCTGACAGAGACACTGTCATAATACAATACAGTTTGATGTAGGATAGCTAATGGAATGTACAATTGCATTCCAACTGCCAGTGTGTGTCCCTGTTGAGAACAGGAGTTCATCCATCAGCTCCCACTGTAGGTCAGTTTGGGCTCACCGTGACTATCACTTTAGTGGCACAGCTTCTCCCTGTGGTGGAACAGGGACCTGATTTGAGATTCAGATTAGATGTTAGGAAAAGTTTTTTCGTTGTGGGGATGTTGAGGCCCTGGGATATTGCCCAGGGAGGTGGTGCAGTCACCATCCCTGGAGGTGTTTCAGAGGTGTCTGATGTGGCACTGCAGGATCTGGGTTAGGGTTTGGGGGTTCCAGCAGTGACAGGTTCATGGTTGGACTCAGAGGTCTCCTCCAACCCTGATGGTTCTGTGATCCATCTAGGTGCTGAGCTGAGCTGTGGTGGATCAGAGACTGGGAGGGAAAGTCACATTTCAGAAGCTGCTTTGAGCAAGGGCAAAGCTGATGTGTTTTTTTTTTTAGCATGGGGGTTACCTGCCCAGTTGGACTCCAGCAAAAAGAAGTCTCAGTTTGAGATGTACTGTGCACTTCTGGTCACTGCTGACCTGCAGGCTGAGACAGGGGTGTGAGCACAGCTCTTGCTACTGCCCTGAAGAGAAAATGAAAACCATGCAAGAGCCTACACGGGGCCAACGAAAGCACAAAGTTCGTGAGTTTGATGGGAACAACAAATTGCCTCTCAGCTCTATTAGCATTAATTTCTCTAAACAAAACACTCCTATGAAGAAGGTAAACAAATCACTAATTGACCACAACTTCATCAGAATGTTGCAGCTATAAAAAGAAAAACCCCAAAGATTAAAAAAAAACTCTCTTGAATTCAGGATAAGCAAACAGAGTTTGGGAGTCAGGAATTTATCCCAGTGTAATCCAGAAAGCCCAAATGCCAAACAATCTGGAAATACTCAGCTGAATTCTTGCAGTGCTGATCCAGATGGTGCTCCTTCCCCACCCCCACAGCCATGGAAAGAGGTGATCACCACAGCAGTTCTGGGTGGTTGAGAGGCCCCACCAAAGCAGGACTGAGGGGCTCAGGGGGCACACACTCCCCACGAGGTGGGTGGATGTTCTCCCTGAGATGTCCAGGGCTGGAAAAACACCATGGGCACAGCATGTCCCCTCGGCCCCAGAACAGCCCATGGTGCCCAGGACTGTGCTGGGGAAGCACAGGCTCATGTCCTCTCCTCACAGAGAGATCCCCAGGCGACCCCTGCAAGCACAACATGGTTTTGTGGCTGCTGAGTGGTGGCTTGGGCTTAAGGAAAAGATTCGGTGTGGCATGACCAGAGAGGGTAGGACTGTCTGTGCTGCACAGGTGCTGTGGCTGGAAGCCCTGGGCATAGTGTCTCCTCCTCAGCATCACCTGCCCTGACCCACAGGGTCTAGCCTTGCTCGGGTTGGTCTTCAAAGCTGGGCACCTGCACATGCTCTGCTTCCACAGGTATCACCCACACAAACTGCTCCTGGCTGTGAGCAAAGAGCTGCTCATAGCCTGGCAACACCCACTGGAGCCTGGTTCTGCCAAGGGACAGTCCTGGAGAGCAGCAAAGGGGCTGAGAACAGGCTTGGTATGGCATGAGCCAGGCCTCAGTGCACGCCAGCACTGAAAGCCTTCAGAGCAGGACAGTCCCCTTCCCTCCTGAGGAAACAGGGCTGTGGGCTTTGGCAAGGCTGCAAGCAAAACATTTCCTACAGTCACATCTTGGTCCTGTCCCTCTGACTTCTCTGTCCTGATGTTTTATCTCAGTTGTTACAAACAGCCAAGAATTTGTGGCTGAGCACATAGCAGCAAAGAAAACATACAAAGATCAAGTACATACTGCCATGACATCATCAGGATGTCATGCACCAGGACCTCGGTGGTCCTGCAGGACCTTCTGCCTGGTCTCACAGGGAGCTGGGGAGAGCTCAGTGCACACTGAGCAACCACAGCCCACGGAGGAACCCACGACTTTAAAACCAAGGTGTGAAGAGAAGGTTTTCCTGGCTGAGATTCTAATTCCATGGTGAATTGTGGGATAGATCTTCAGCTGCTGAAGTGCAGAACTGGAGCCAAACCAAGAGATCTACCTGGCACACAGGTGGGACCATGGTGTTTAGTCTGAAGGGATGGTCAGAGCTCAGGCTTGTGTCATGCAGACTGTACAGTCCTGCAGGACCTGCTGCCGATCGCGTGTCACACAGCACCTCTGGCCATGGGTGGCCCTGCCAGGGATGTGCTTTTCCAGAGCACAGAGCAGAGGTCGTCTCACCTGTCCTGGTTCAGCCCCACCACCAACGCCCAGTCCGTGGCCACAGCTGAAACTGTTGTCAGATTGGAGCTGGGAGTCGTTTCTTCGTTCACAGTGTAAAAGCTTTAGAAGCAATGTGCATTTCTCTTCATATTGCTGCAGTTGGACATTGTCACTGCCCTTTGTTTTGCCTCTGCTGTTTGAACCAGGTGTCTCAAACCACCTGGCCCTGACCTCAAACCCAGGCACACACCTCCCTGCTGGGCACAGAGCCCTTGCCCCCTGGGCTAGGGAGGAGGAATGCATGAGGGAAAACCAGAAAGCAGAAATAACAGTGGAGAAAATGATGAACAAAAGAATTAGAAGTCAAGTCACACCACAGCCCAGGAACCGGCCTGGAAGAACAGCAAGCCAGTGACACAGAGCAGAGAGCACTGGGGGCTGCACAGGGACTCGGAAGCTCCGGTGACAGTCCTGGCTCCTCTGTGGGTTCCCACACAGGCTGTGTGAGGCACCGAGAGCAGCCCGAGGGTGCAGCAATCTCCAACACCTCTCCCTGCTCTCCCCAGCCCTACACAGCTGTTCCAGTGCCCAGGAGACAGCCAAGTCTCCATGTGTTGACATTCCACACCATTTCCAGCCACAGCTTCAGAAAAACTGAAGGACAAACCATCCTTTCTATCCATTCCCCCATGGAGTGGACTGGGGAGAAGGAAAATCTCACTGTCCTTTGGCACACAAAGGAACATCACTGCACGAAACACAAGGAGCAGGCAGAGGAAAGACTCCCTCCCCTCCTGGCACGTGGGTGGAAGCTCATGCAAAACACCAGACTTCACATCAGGGTGATTTAACTGGATTTATTGGAGGAAAACAATTAGTCATCCTTTCACTTGTCATTATGATAGAAACCTCGATATGTATACATGATTGTCAAGGCAGAGAACCACTGCGATGCAGCCCCGTGAACACTTGGCAGCACTGCAAACTCAGGATGCAGAGGAGTCGTTTGCGATGCCTCGATACATGCATGGAGTAAATACACATTCTCCCTTCTGCTTGGACATGGATGCTGCTATGAACTTGTACCAATCACGAGACTTGCAATATTAGGCACACTGACATTCCTTGAGTAAGATTTAAGCCTTGGTAGGAAACATGCTTGAGTTGTCACCAGAAGTCAACCAAGGGATGTTTTGCAGCTGGAGTGTTTGGGGAGTCACTGCTCTGGGCAGACTAGGCTGGTTTTGGATTGTTTGCTGACTCAAATGAAGTATCTACCAAAAAAACAAAGGCCCAAACAGACCAAGATGTTGTTTCTCAACTAGAGCCAATCTACAGCAGGTCACTGATGTTGTACTGACCAGAAACTGAGTCACACTGTGTCTCCAACTGAGCTGCAACCTTCCACACTCTTTACTTTGCAGGTCATGCTACAGCTTGATCTAGTCAGACGTAGCATGTGTGACACCACGCTGGGCTCAGGGGACACAAGGTGAGAGATGGACAGCTCAGAGCTCCCCCTCACCAGGAACCACAGCACACATCATGGAGCAGTGCTCCAGCTGCTGCCCCAGCAGTCTGAGCTCAGGCTGGTTCACAGCTGTTACCCAGGACCATGTTTTGTGCTGCCACACAGTTCCTCAGCCGTGGCACCGTGTCCTGGCTGAGCACCAGCCCCGGCGCTGGGCTCGAGACCTCTCGCTGCTTTCCACCACCACAGAGCTGTGCCTTGCATGCCTGTCCCCTGTGCCACCAGCCCTGCTGCTTGGCATGCCTTGCCAGGACACCAGAGCAATCTCCCAGCCCTTTCAGATGGCTCTGCTTTGTGTTGGGAACTTGAGCCCCTTCCACACAGCAGCCACGTGGGAGCTGGGACCCATGCCCTGCTGACACTCCCAAGAGGTTTGGGCTGGAGCTAACCCAGGTACCACAAGCCATCCTGCAGCCTGCCTTGGAGAGACCAGCACAAACCAAAATGGGTCAATGGTGAAGGGAAGAGAAGGCAAGGGCAAGGTTTCCATGTGGAAGAAAGAAGAGTACATCACCAAACTCCACCACGATAAACGCTGGTACCGCTTGGAGGTTCAAGGACTAAATGTCAGTATTTAGGTGGTGATGCTTTGGAAGGGATGGGATGGTTTAGCTCAGCTCTTTGTCCTGTTTTGTGCAGGCAAAGAATCACAGCATCTTGGTCCCCAAAATGCAGTTCATTCTGCAACTGGTGAGAGAGAAATACCTTGTGTAGGAAGAGAAAAATGCTAAGAACTGAGTGAACCAGTCTAAATTTTGACTGGGAAAAACAAACCAAAAGGAAAACAGAGACACACCAACATACTTCTTGGTAGCCCTGAGCATTGGTGACCCAGGGAAGGGATTTTTGATGCAGATCAAATCTGCCAGTGCTGTATCCCAAAAGGGATCCTCCCCCCACTCCCTGTTCCTGGACACTGTATGTGACTGCTGCACAAGCTTAAGCTGCTCTGGGTGGTGACTCTTCCTGCACATGCTGCAGAGCACTCACCAGGCTGTGCAGTACCTTGTTTACAAAACATCAGCTTTTGCATTTACTCGATCTCAGTGATGGATTCGGAGTTACAGAGACGCTGAGCCATTTCAAAGCAAACACAGAAGGAATCCCCTCAGAGAAAAGGTTGGGCTGAATGTGCATGAAGAAAGGCTTGGGAAGTGCAGAATCAGTGAGCAGCAGTTTGGTTCATGCAGTGCAGTTCCATGCGTTTGCTGCGCAGCTGATGTCACCACCAGCTCCGCAGTGTTCCTGTGTGTCACAACACCTGTGGGAGAACATGCCCTGGCTCCACCCCGGGAAACTCAGAGCTGTGCTTCTGGCCCCACCAGTTATAAGAAAACAAAAGCTACCTGGACAGGTAAGTGGCACTGTTCGTGGTGGGGAAGGTCTCAAAAACCAGAGCGTGGGCTACAGAGCCTCCGTCACCTGTTACAAACACTGTGTACACAGCTCTGACCCAACGGGACACCTGAACCCACACCCGTGGCACTGTGATCCTGGGGCCACAACACAGTCACCCTGGCAGACAGGATGGCAGGCAGGGCAGGGTGAACAAAAGGATCGTGCTGGACTTGCTGCTGGGCCTGAAATCTGGAATGACTAACTTACAGGGGAAACCGTTCGTGCAGTGTTTGTGAGCTGCTTCCTCATTCAGCCACTGCTGACAGGGATTTGCCAGCTAATCTCTTGGTCCTGATGTTGTTTTCCTTGGATACTGTAGCCTCTGTGTGTGTTTCTGCGTTTTACTTGAATGAGTGCAATCCTTAGCATCAAGTTTCTCATGCAAATAAGCATGATAACAAAGGCAAAACCTCTCCACGAGTGATTTCTGGACGCATTCAGGCCCCAGCTCAGAGAGGTGAATTAGCAGGGGAGCAAGAATACAAGTAATTGCATCAAATGAGAATTTCCATGCACTGAATGGAAGCCACTTCTGTACCTCAGGGCTCAGTCTAGAAACTGTTCTATTGCCAGTAGATTCATCTCCTGATTCTTTGGGAAGAGCAAGAGGAGCAGACTACAGACAGCCTGGTGTTTCCATGTGGAGCTCATTCCATGGGCACCCTGGAGTCCATGCTCTGGTGTGCAGAGGGTTTGGGGAGAGAAGCCTGAGATCAGGGGTTGTGTTGGCTCCTGGGCCAGAAAACAACTGTAGGACAAGACCTGAATTCCCTCAGGGTCAGGCAGAGGCACAAAAAAAGAACTACTGGTAACAAAAACAACCCTGTCCGTAGCCAGGAGGGTAACCAGGACACAGGCACAGGGAAACCCCTGTCCAGTGCCCACTGAACTACAGGGAGACATCTACCCCTGGGCTGACACCAGTTCTTACAGCTTGAGTCACATCAGGCACAAACCTCTGCCACTGCTGGTTTCATCTCAGCACCACAACCACAGCAGACACACGAGGCACAGGTAAAATCCTACTTGTTTTTTCTGTACCCACTACTCTAATGGCACCTGTGCAAGAGCAGCCAGGACAGAAGAGACAGCAGCAGCAGCACACCAGCCTCAGGAAAGCATCACTGCCAGGTTTCCCCCATACCTGTACCTCCCCACTCGCTGTGTGCAGGGCCAACATCCACCTCGTGCTGCAGGGGTGACCCAGCAGGGTTGGGATGCACTGGCAGTGAAGTCACATGCACAATCAGCAGCAGAAGGCCCTGCCCCTGCAGCACTGGCAGCTCGCAGAGCCCACGGGCAGCCTGTCCTCACAACTCCTGCTGCAGGCTCAGGGGCTGCAGGCTCAGGGGCAGCAGGAGGTGTGCTGGACTTGGGCTGCGTTTGCTCCCCCCAGAGCACTGCTGCTGGCACCAGAGATGGCCTCTGTGACTCTGGACGTAAAAAGCAACAATCAAAGCTGCAAGCAAAGAAAAAGAAGGGGAAGGAGCTGAGGAAAACAAGTTACAAAGGAAAATCACACTGGTACCAGTGAAGTAAAGCAGAAAAGGGTAACAGACAGTCCAGGCTGAAGTCCTCACGCCAGGAGCAAACCACAGAGTGTTCAGTGGGACAGTTCACTGGGAAAGAGCTCCTCCATGGCATGGCCAGCTGGGGATTTGTTCTGAACCTACTCAAGGGCAGCAGCCTGTTCCCCACATGCACAGTACTCACTCCACCCCTGCCCTGCCCTGTGAGTGCCCGAGCAGAGCTGAGCTGGGGCAGGGTCGAGTGTTTGCCCTGCCAAGCTGTGCTGCCCAGGGCAAACGTCTCCAGCCCCCACACCTCTGGCCTGGGTGCTGCCATGGCATCCCAATCAACAGATTTATCCGGGATTAACAGAGAAATTTTAACTGAGTGACCCTTCAGGACTCCATGGCAGGACAGATCTCTAAGCACACACTGAAGCCCAGTCAGGTCTCAGCTGTTTCACTGATATAGAAGAGCTTCCAACCACCAAAACTGTGGCAGAAAGAAACAATTTTACTTCTAGAGTGCTTGTTTCTTGTCTGGAGATCCCAGTAGTCGATAGTAAGCCAGAGAGAATGACAATAAATCCCACAACTAAGGCAGAATGTTACTTGCAGGAACAAAAGCAAATCACACTGATCCCAAGTGTGGAAGGAAAGAACAACCCTCCCAACAAAAACCCACAGAAAGCATCCAGCAAGGAGGGAAACCCTCATCTGCAGCACAGCATCTCTGCCTTTGCTCCTGTCACTGCTCTTTGCTTTGGAGGTGGAAGTCCATTTGCTTTTCTTGTTTTCTGCAAGACACATTTGGATGGTGTATTTGATCAGTGGCCACAGCAACCACCGAGAGGCCAAGTTCAAACCAGAGCTCATGTTTCAGAAGAGGAGGCAAAGAGCCCTAACCTCTAAAACCACTCTACAAAGTCATTCCCTACCCAACTCCTGCTTTTGGCTGCACTGTGTAGACGTGGGGAACTCCAGTGCCCCCAGACTGGGACAGTGTGCTCCCAGCCCTGCAGGTGGAGCAGACACCCCAGCTGGGCTGATGAAACCATAAGGGTTCAAAATACCCTGAACTTCTTGGAGTCTCTCGAAAACTAAAACTTCCCACCCCAGGCTGGCAAAATAAAGTGGCCTTAGAATGAGTTTAATTTGTGTTATACTAATATTTAGGTATCTTTGCAGCAAGACAGAACTCCAAGGTAAATGACAAGAACATTCCTCCTACTCTTTACCCGTGGGTCAGGAGTCAGTGGTGGCAGTGGCCAGGGGAGGGGAACAGGAGTGTGACTGGCAGCAAGGAGATCCTCTGCCCTTTGGTCTGCCCAAAGCCTGCTCAGAAGTCTTCACGGGGGAAATCCCATGGAGTTTTCCCATGAAGAGGTCAGTATCAGGTATCCACCCCGAAAGGAGAAGTCGAAGCCTTTCTTTGTGAGCATCCACGGCAGCTGCAACATCGTGGGGGGCACTGGGGACTTCTCAGGGCTCACTCAGCTGAGCCACAGCCTCTGAAAACAGGGAGGAGACTAGAGATCTGGGGCAACAGCTCCGTGTGGCACCAAAGGAGTGGCTGTTTCAGTGTCAGCACTTGCTGCCACCTGGTTTTCCAGCCCTGGGCACTCCCACCGCGATGGACGAATCCTGGCTCCGCCAGCTAAGTCCAACAGCTGAAGGCAAAGCAGGATTTGGAGTCTCAATGAAAAATACCTATCTTATGGCTTTTCCCAGCACAGTCACTGCTGCCTATCCATTCACCTCTGCCCACGACTGCCTTCCCCAGTCTCCTGTGCAGGACAAATGGGCAGCGGGGAGAGCTGAGCATGCTGCAGGGAATGCTGCAGGGAATGGCTTGTGCCTCTGGCACCACAGTCGTGGCAGCTGTCCCTAAATGATGGACCAGCATGCAGAGCTGGAAGTGCAAGTGTTCAGTAACTAAAAATGGGTAAATTGAGCTTGCTTTGGTATATGAGCTTCTGGGGAGGAGGGGGAGCCACTGCCTCCACCTGTGCCCGTGCCCTTCAGCGAGGTCCTGCTCTCCCAGCTCAGTGCTCCTCAGCAGCCTCAGCCAGAGCTGAGCACGATGGAGCTACACCACACCAGACCCTGCACCTTGCACCCAAGAACCTGCCAGTGCTCCACAGAGGGGCTCAAGCACCACCCCTGTCCTCTCCCCAGGAGACTGAGGTCCAGCCCTTTCTGTTTGGTTTCCAGTGCCGAGTTTTGGCCACACTGGGAGATGCAGAGCATCGGCAATGCCAGGCAAATCCCCAGGAGCTGTGGGTGCTCAGCACCTCTGCCATGGAGCCCTTGGGCTGGATGCATCCCTGCCAGCAGCCAGACTGGAGGGACTGGCGAGTTAAACGTCTTGCTCGGGGCAGCACAGCAGTCAGTGGCAGAGGATGAAGACTCCAGCCCCACGTCTGCCTGTCCTCTCGCTCTGCTTGTACCACGCAGCCACTCGAGGGAGATGGAGCTGCAGGGTGAGACCACATGCTCTGTCACCTCCTCGGCTCAGGTCTGGTCAGCTCCTGCCCGACACTGTCCCTGCCTCCTCTCTGAGACAAGGTGCCGAGCCCCAGCACCCCAGGAACGAGGGCGAGCTGACTCAGCTGATGGCAGCTTGACTCCCACTGTGGCTCTCAAGGAGGACAGGAGGGAAAGCAGCAGTTTCTTAGCCTGAGCAGTAAGAGCTCTGCGAAAGCCACAGACCTGCAGTCCCATCAGAGGAGAGAAAATGGCATGCCATGGGATCCTCCCGTGTTGCAAAGTTAATATCCATCCCTACACCTACAGAAACAGCCTCCCCCCAGCACAGTGCGAGGAGGGACACTGCTGCGAGTATTCTGCAAAAGAAAACCATAATGCTCAGAAAAGTATCTCTATTTAAATAATCCAGTTGAGATGTTCGCAGTTAATGGAAAAAATACAACATATACTGTTACCTACACTGAGAAAAGAGCAGATCACCGGGGAGAAGAGCGAGTGTTCATCGGTTCGAACATTGCTAATCACATACATATATATATTTGTCCATATATATATGTACAGCACCAGAGACTGTCAGACCCGTTCCCCTGCAGTCGCTGCAGTCTGTGATCGTGAAACGTTTCAGTCGCAGTATAAAATATGGCCATAAAAAATCCTCCTCGTGGCTGTCGGCGCCGCGCCGCGCTCACTTGCTGCCCGTGAGCACCGTGGTCACCGTGCTGGGCCTCGGCCTGCGCTCCCCCCCGACCCCCGGCGCGGACGCCACCCGGCTGCACAGAGGGGACGGAG
>NW_008686368.1:40836-45701 GCF_000695815.1 Acanthisitta chloris
TCGGGGCAGGACGGGTCTGGCTGGCAGCACGGTACCACTGCAGCTGCAGAACGTGCTGCTGCCCTGCAGCAGGGTGGGCTGGCACCGCCACGGGGCACACAGTGCCCGCACACTGCCACACGTGCCACTCGGCGTCCAGCTTCGGCTGTGTGCCCACCCAGCCTTCCACACCTCCGGGGCTGAAGGCAAAATGTTGTGGGATTCACAAACCCCTCCGGTCCTGTACTTGCTCAGAGCAATTTCCTCCTGGACACGGGCCCTCCTGCCAGGGCTGAGGGAGAGGAGAGAGGGAATGGCCTTGGGGTCATCCAGGGCAGAGTCAGATTGGATGTGAGGAGAAATGTTTTCCCTGTTGTGGTGTTCAGCACTGGGATATTGCCCAGGGAGGTGGTGCAGTCACCATCCCTGGAGGTGTTTCAGAGGTGTCTGATGTGGCACTGGAGGATCTGGTTTTGTTGCTGAGTTGCAGTAATGTACAGGGAATGTAAATTTGTGGGACTTGGGCATCTTTCCAGGGACAGCTCATGTCACTCCAGGCTTGGCTGGTGTGCCTCCAGGACTCCCAGCTGAGACACAGGGTGACAGGTTGAGTGTCTGAACTCAAGGCTGTGCTTAATTGTCTCCAGTGAAGTGAAACTGCTGCATTCAAAACTATTTGGAGAGTTTATCAGGTGTCTATTAATAGCATGGGCAGCATCCTATTGTGTGATGGTGGCACAGCTGGTCCATGGAACTTGCTGCGTGGGATCTTCCTCGTGCAAGAAATCTGTGCCCAGAGCCAAACACTGACAGGGAAGGAGGCAGGACAGGGTCCTCAGAGGTTTCCTTTTCCCCAGCAGGAGGTATTTGGTGGAATGCATTTGGAATGTCAGCTCCCTCTCAACCCCTTGCATTTGCTGCTCGCTCTCACTGCTTCTCTGGGGCTTCAGCATCTCCTCTTCAATTAATTTCATGGACAAAGGGAAGCTCTTCTGTATCGTCCACCAAGCTGAACTTAGCCTGGGGTTCTTGGAAATATTTTTCTCCTTTATTTCTGGCATGTAGATCTCATCCTATCTGAGCACATCTGGTTTAATCCTTTGTATCCTGACTTCTCAAGCACTGGAAAACACGGTCAGACCGTGCAGGGACCTGCTGGGTTCTGTGGCAGTTAAACAGATCTTGGCCCTCTTCACACCCTTCTTGTTCACACCCGTTTTAACTCTGTTCAGAGTACTCAGTGCCATTAATTAGCACCATTTGAGATGAATCAAGTGGGTGGATGGAGATTAATCACCCCCCAGTTTAACAGCCAAGCATCATCCATCAGAGGCTCTCGAGGCAGCACCACTGGACACCCACACTGAGCAAGAGGTG
The DNA here is from genome assembly GCF_000695815.1 of Acanthisitta chloris. Classification (NCBI taxonomy): domain Eukaryota; kingdom Metazoa; phylum Chordata; class Aves; order Passeriformes; family Acanthisittidae; genus Acanthisitta; species Acanthisitta chloris. Next base: position 42,193 of record NW_008686368.1, read on the forward strand.
CCTTCAGGCTGGTGCAGGACAGAGTCTGGACATGACCACTGCAGTCCACAGGGACACAAGCACTGACTGGCAGTGCCAAAAGCCATCAGTACTCCCTTCTGGAGCTGCACCCCAACACCACCTCCTCTCGCTGTGAGGTCCACACCCCTCCCTTCCATCACACAGAGATCTCTACAGGGGGACAGAAGGGAGGAGCAGAAATGCTCAGAAGCCAGAGAATAAATAGGCTTCACTGCAAAGGACGCACTACTGTCCTCCAGATAATCCTCTGCTGCCACATCATCTCCTTCCCTGGCATGTGGGGAAAATACACATCCCAAACACCTGATGAGTCCACCTGGGCAGCTCACAAACCTCACTGACAGCACACACCAAACGTGGCAGTGGCCAAGTGCTGCTGTGGGGCACGGAGCCCAAGTGCTGCTCAGACAGATGACCCTCTCCTTGCAGGAGCTTGACTTGGCCCAGGGAGAGGGAAGCTGGGCCTGACTGGCAGGACCAGTCTCCTCCACGGGAAATGGAAAGTCAATTTTTACAGAACAAACGCCTTGTCCTAGTCCTGGAAACTCAAACATAAACAACTCGGGTGAACCGCTTCAGATTTCACCCAAGCACGAACTGCTGCCGTGGGGGTCTGGGCCTTTTTCCCAAGGGAAATCCCTTTCTCTCCCCCAGAAACACTGCCCTCCTCTCAAAGGCACCGAGCCAAACCCCGTTCGTTCTGAGCGCACCAGACACCTCTGCGGGCAGCAGAAGGGAAGGCCCAGGTGCCTTCCAGGCCCTGCCCCAGCCCGGGGTCCCTCCCAGGCCCTGCCCAGTACTCACAGTCCTTGTGGGCAGTGGCCTCGGGCAGTGGCGTGGCCAGGCTGAGGGTGCTGGGCACGCCGGCGCTGTCCAGGCTGCTGCCCAGGTGCAGCCGCCTCATGTGCCGCACCACGGCCGTGGCGTTGAACGCTTGCTGCAGCAGAACCGAGAGAAACACGGGATAAACAGCCTGGGGGCACAAGGGTTGTGTCTGCTCCTCCCCTGCGGCCCGGGGTGACCTGAGCCACGCGCCCCAGGATGGGTAGGCAGGTTGCACCAGATGACCGTGTGGTCTCTTCCCACCTAACTGATTCTGTGATTCCCGTGTCTCTCAAGCTTTTCCCCGTTTCTAGTTTCCCATCTAGAAACAGCACTCCCAAACCATAGGCATCTCTGCCCTGTCCTGCTCCCCACTGTTCTGCCCAGCACTCACTGGGATGCGGCAGCCTGCGGGGAAAAGCACGTTTGACACACCCTTCCCTGCCCCAACACACAGGGTGTCTGCACTGCTCCACTTGCCCCAGGTGCTGACCCCAACTCCCTGCACAGCCTCAGGTGCTCGAGCTATGAGCAGCCCCAGCCCCGACTTTCACTGCGTTCACACACTTGGTGAGTGCCATCCTGCACAAAAGGTCCTGCAGGGTCAGAGGACCTCAGTCTGCAGCAACCAATTTGACCCCAATTTTGAGCCACAAAAGCACTAACACACTGGAAGAGCCAAGTTGGCAGAGCTGTGTGTCCCAGTGTCACCCCCAAGGACAAGTCACTTACTCTCCACTTGCTCTTGGCAAAGTTCTTGCGGATCTGAGCGCTGACTGACTCGTGGATGTTCTTGCTGAGTGCTGTGTCCCCAGCAATCCTGGAATGGACAGAGAAGGTACATGTTAAGAGATCTTTTTCTCTCCTCAAATACTCTTACTTTTTCTCCTCAACAGACAGATGGTTCCAGGTGTGTCTGCAAAAACTGATGCCCAGAAGTTCCACCTGAACACAGGAAGAACTTCTTTGCTGTGCAGTCCCTGAGCACTGAACAGATTGCCCAGAGAGGTGGTGGATTCTCCTCACTGAGGTGTTCCAGACCCCTCTGGACACAACCCTGAGCCATGTGCTCTGGGCTGGCCCTGCTGGAGCAGGAGGTGGGACCAGATGAACACTGTGGTCCCTTCCAGCCTCAGTGATGCTGTGACTCTGTGACTGCACCTGCAGTGATGATGATTCCATTCACTCAAGGGCTCAAACCTCTGTCTCTGCTGGCAGCAGTGGTGGAAAACCTGGGGCACTAGCAGCAAGTGTAGGTAAGGGTCACAGGGCTGGAGAGAGGCATGACCTGACCTGGTTGAGGCACAGCTGCTTCCCACTGCCCCTACAGCCCAAGGGGAAAACATTCTGCCCCTTCTTTTTCTTTACCTCTAGAGATTCAACATCAACAGGCTGAGACTACTTTTAGCCTCAGCCATGCAGAAGCTTCCAGAGCCACTCCAGCCCATCTGATTTCTGCCTGCACTGCAGATTTTCCTGCCACCCTGCAGTGCACATGGTCATTCGTCATGATTAACTCAGACTTAGAGCAAAGCAGACACATGGACACTCACTGAAGCAGCACAGGCTGCACAAACAGCTTAAGCTGAACAACACTCAACCAAAAATGGATTGATCTTGCATAGTTTCTTTAACAGATAAAGATACATCCAATCTCCACTAAATAATTTCAAGGAAGTTTTACTGATTTATTTAACTCCTCAAGGCATGAGATTTGTTGGAGGAACAGGCTGCAAAATGAGCTGATGCTGGGCCGAGCACTGGGGCAATTAGTGCTATCTAACCTGGGGGATAACAGAAGGCAAAGATTCCCCTCTAGGTTGTATGTGATGTTTTCAGAAAACAATTTTTTAGCCACGGTGTAGCAAATGTCCATTACCAATACCAAAAATGATAACCCATTGAATAGTCCATCAGGGACAGAGTATCCCAGTCTGGGAAGCTCCAAAAGTTACCAGAGGGTTTGGGGACTCAGAAGTCATCTAGTCCTTCCCCCCAGCTCTGTCAAAATAGTTTGGACAGATATTTGGCTAACCAGTCCTCAAAGATCTCCAAAAGATGGAGACTCCTCAGGCAACTTATTCCAGTGCCTCACTGTCTCCCAGAAGTCATGGAAAACAGTTTATTCCTTTAGTCTTTGAAGCATCCTTTCACATATTTGAGGACTGTTATCATGACTTCTCTCTGCCTTCTCTAGACTAAACAAACTGATTCTTTCACTGTTTCTTCATAACTCATATTTTCTAATCCTCTGATCTGGTGAGCTTCCCTGGACTTTCTCCAACTAGTCCACATCCTCCTCAGAGGGCAGAGCCCCAGCTGCTGTGTTTCCCAGCTCAGGCAGCAGACTGGCAGCACTGCCCTGTGTTTCTGGAGATGAAGCTCTGCTGACACACCCAACCAGAGTGTGCTATCTGTGTGCCCCGTGACCAGACATCCCTCTCACTGCCCAGGGCAGGCTCCACTGCAGCCCTGCTCTTCAAAACACAGGCTGCTTTTGCTGCCCTCATGCCAGTGGCACATCTAAGAGGTGCTCTCTGAGCCCAGTCGTGTCCAAATCCCTGCCTCTTCCTGCTGGCAACACCACCCAGGGTGTCCGAGAGGTGAGAGGAACTACTCACCCTTGGGAGGAAGGACCAAACCCTTCAGTCCCACCAATCCCACCC
>NW_008686368.1:45714-50018 GCF_000695815.1 Acanthisitta chloris
TATTCAGGAGTCCTGGAGCCAGCAAGGCTTAGGACTGTCTCTGGCACACGAGGAACCCTCAGGGGCACGGTCACAACTCGCCGAGGCTCAAGCCCTGCCCCAGCTCTGACTCCTCGGCCTCGGCATGGAAGACGTCGGCGCTTCCCAAGGATCCTCTCGGGGCCAGGGCCACACTCAGCCCTGCAGACACAGGGTCTGACTGCTACCACAGCCTCCCCCTCCCCTTACAGTCCATACAGGGACCCAACACATACATCACCCTTCAATTCAGATGGCCCAAGCTGCCTTTGATGCCGTAAGTGGCTTCCACATAGAGCTCTAAATCCCATCTCAATTCGCTTGGTTAACGCATGACAGAGCAAATAAATTCATGGCATCCCTTCCAATTCCCATATTAGCTTCCTAACTGTTGGACTTTGCCCTCTGAGCACTGTTTTCTTTCCCTCTGATCCGAGCCTGGAGGCTGAATTTGGGTCTGCAGGACCTAGTCTGACCAAGGACAAAGGGAGCAGACTTCGATAATCCTTGTGGGTCCCTTCCAGCTCAGGATATTCAGTGTTTCTGTGATTCTATAGCTGGAAAAAACAGACCTTGGGTTTCTGCTGCTTCCCTTAATCACTGCAGCCTGAGTCACTGCCCTAAAAAGGATGTGGGTTCTGACATGGCAATATATTTAAAAACTTAATTGCTGTCATTAATATGAGCCAGGGAAACAATAAAATGTATCAAACTGCAGCAGAACTACCCACTCTTTTGTTGCCTTCATTTTCCACGGCCTTTTTGAAAAGCCACAGCGGAACAACTCAGCAGAACATTGCACCTCTGCCACACACCATAAACAGTGCAAACCCCAGCGAAGGATGCACGAAAATAAATAACTTCTCCAATGAAAAGCATAAGTCACCTGTATATTGAACTGCAGAGCTCTACAAATGGCCAGGCTGGGGTGGAATGACTATACCCACCAGTCTCACGTGTTGGGCTGCCTCAGCTCCCATACTTCACTGCAGTTCTTAGCCCTGTCCTGCCAGCTCAGGGTAGCACCATCCCCCTGCGAAGGCCTTTGGCTACAAATAGCAAAGCATCCCATACTTGCAGGCATGTGGGGAGCAGGCACAGCATGGAAAATGGGCCACTGGAGGAAGCATTTGCTTTTTTTAGGGTCTGATCCCGTGCAAACATTTAGTCATGCAAGAACCTCTCTGTTCCAGAGCAGCTTCCCAAAACTCAACCAGATTATTAAGCACAAATGTAGTACCCTGCAAGATCCAGTTCTTGCAAGGCTTCTTTGGAAACTCTAATAAAAACACGGCAAATCAAGGAAGCAATTTATGGGACCATTTGGACCTGCTCTGACCATCTCTCTCCACCAGGCTCACTGCTTTAGACAGCACAGGGAGGAGATGCAGTGCTAGCACCATGGGAGGTGCAGTGGCTGAAGGGGGTGTATGCTGAAAAACACATGCTCCTCTGCAGAGGTGCTATGGGATTCCTATGGTGAAAGCTGTGGGACCTCTCTCTGCTGGCTGAACGTGTACACCATTGTCCCCAGCTGCTGCAGCACTGAGTGCAGTCAGGAGAAGGAGGAGCTGCTGGAAGCTTAACCTTGCCCAGGCTGAGAGGAGGACACAGCTGACCACTGTGAGGAAGCACAGACATCTCCTCCACTGAACGAGGCCTTCCCCTCCTTCCAAGAGCAGGACAGATGCCATTGCCACAGATGTAATGGTTAGAATGAGACAAGAAGCAGCAAAAGCTTCACTATTTCCTGACAAAAGCAATCTGGGTGGAAAATGCTTCTTGAGCAATGCTCTGGCAGAAGGAGATCCTGCCACTAACCCCAGAATAACAGACAGTATCTGGATGAGCAGCCTCGATTACCCACAAAGGCATTTATCGACACAGGACCCACACCCTGCCATGGAATCACTGCACCACTCTCCAGAGAGGTCCAGACCTCCAGCATCTGTCACAGGAAGCTTTTCGGAGCAAAGGGGAAGGAGACATCGAGTTTTGCTCTGGCACACACTGGGGAGGACAGAGGCAGATGTGAAGCCTTGGAAACCTCCATGTTTCACTGTACAACTGTCACAGGGAGAATCAGGGAACGGCTGGGGTTGGAAGGGACCTTAGGGACCATCTCTTCCCAGCCCCCCTGCCCTGTAATCCACTGGCACACTGTGTCCAGGGGAGGTGGATGTGGGATGTGGGGTGGGAACACGGTGAGTATGTGGAGCCTCCTGGCTGCACTGCAGTGCTGCAGTGCCACGGGCACGTCTGGCACCCCAAAGGCTGAGCCTGAGCCAGGACACAGCCCTGCAGCTCATCCACCGCCTGGCACGGCCAGCCCGGCAGGAGAAGAGCCCCTGACACATAAGTGGGAGAAAAACCCCATTTTGGGGGTCGTTTTTCAGTCAGAGATTGGATCCTGTAGAAAACAGTAAGAGCTGTGGAGCAGCCTGTGAGTTTCCATTGGCCCTCGGCCATGACATGCTCTAGAAGGAAAAAAAAGGAAGGAAACCACTTTCTATCATTTTGTTCCTGTCGGAGGGCCCAGGAGCTGTGTGTGCTGCAAGTGCCACGTCTCCCTGCTGCACTCCAGCAAGCAGCACAGAGGCAGTGGGGCCAGAAGCTGGATGCTCACAGCATGTGTATCTTGGATGTGAGGCCTTGGAAAATCTGCCTCTGCCTAGTACAAGTGCTCACCTCTCTGCTGGGAGCTGAGCTCCCACTGTTTACCCTGTATCTCTGATACTGACCTGTGGGACTCGTTCAAGCATTTCCTGAGGCTCAGGTCAGTATCATTTAGGAATGCTTTGGGGATGGTTTTTCATCCCACAGAAGGATTTAATTTCTCAAACCTCCCTTCTGTCACACAGACAAGGCAAAAGGAAATGGTAGTTGGGGCCCTTGTGACAGCATAAAAACAGAGTCCGAGGCACACCTGGGGTGGAATGTCATGCCACCGACTCTTTGCTGTGGCAGTTACTCTAACAACCAAAACAACACCTCACTTCATATCAGTGTTCCCTGCCCTAAAGGCTGAGACCCAGTGCCATGTGTGGGTGCAGCTAGCAGTGTGGGATGATGCTCCCAGTCACTCAGAGCTGGTCAGAAGTATGAGCCACTCTCATTTCAGCTCTGTAATCCTTGGGTAACATTGGTGAAGTCACCCGTGCACAGACACATCTAATTTACAGCTCTTTAAGGAGCTCTAAATTACAAAAGCAGTCAGACCAGGAAGTCTCCTCTCTCTGCAGAGACAGCATTGCTGCAGCCACTTCACACTCAGCTCATCCCTCTCTAGTACTTCCTTTCTCCTCCATTCAGAGAGGACAAATGGCATGTGAAACCAACTCCCTGCTGCAGCAGCAGGTGGACTATCCTCTGTGAAGTACAGATCAGAACCTCCTACTCCATGGGATGCTCCTCAGTGCTCCTGTATGACTTTGGCAGGGCCCTCAGTAGCAGGCTGACACCCAACCTTCTGCACACCTGCAGAGTTCCACCTTCTGCCCCAAGCTACTACTTCTGGGCTCAGTAATTCTGACAGGCCCCACTGCTGCACTACAGCCAACATACACAGCTCAGCCCTTCACTGCATCCTCACACAGACACTCGACAGGCTGGGGCATGAGACCAAAGTCCACCACAGTTTGTCAGGAAAACCTGGAGGACAAAGGCAGAAGTTGTAAGAATAAAAGCACAGGGTTATTTAGCAGAGGTTAACCAGTAAAAGCACTGCCAGCCATGAATGCCAAACGCTGCTCCCTGCCCTGAGGGTCCCCCCAGCAGTGGCTGTGGCTTACCAGGGGTGCCTTGCTGCCTGCTCACAGGTGTATCTTTTGTTGGGGTCCTTCTCCATCAAATTCCGAATGAAGTCTTTAGCTGCAAAAGCAAAGAGAGAATGATTGAAAGCAATGGAACTGATGCCCAGTTCTGCTGCCAACAGCACTGACCAGACTACCAAGAGACAACTGGCCACACCACAAGAAAATGGCCCTAGGTCATTTGTCATTGAGTAGTACAGATATAACCAAAGAGACCTAGGTCCAAATCCAAGCTGTTTAGTACGGCAGATAAAAGCTGAAGGCACCTACTTCTGCAGGAATATTTAGAAGCCTGCAGAGCACAGGGCCCTCAGCTCCCTGGTCAGCCTCTGAGCACCTCAGTGGTCTGACTGTGGCACATCCACCAGAGGTGCTGGTAAGCTGAATGTGAAGAGCAGGGAGGGCTCAGAGGCCACAGCGAGAGGAGCTGCACATTGCTCACTCCAGGCAATCACACACACGGACAGCTGTGTC
>NW_008686368.1:50051-50792 GCF_000695815.1 Acanthisitta chloris
GCACGAGGTAGTGTGTTTCACAGTGGCACTGTGAGGGAAGGAAGGGAGACTGCAGCATGGCATGCATCCAGCAGTTTCAGGAGAGAGTACTGAAGGAGCCTCAGCAAAGCCAAATATGGCAGGAGAGTCTTTGTGCTGTTAGGTGCTGGGCTATCCCCCAAAAGGCACAGGGGTCTGCCAACAGACCTGCAGATTTTCTCCTCAAACCCTTATAGGCTTAAAAACTCCTCATCACACATATTTTCAAGCAATCCATCACAATATCTGGACTGCAGATGTAAGCAGCATGAAATGTTGCTCTGGGTGGAGATAAAAGCAATATATTTTCATCTTCATAATCAAAACACTTTTTATCTCTTTTGCCTCAATTGATAGCACTAATGAATCAGGAAACTGCATTTCTAGGGATATTTTTATATGCTAAAATATTCCCAAAACTCATTTCTGCTCCTGCATGACATGGCAGATGTCTCCTTAGGTTGGACAGGGAAAGGACACTGGGCTTGGCTGACTTCCTGAGGCCCACACAGCATGTCAGGGGCACAGGCAGGGGGAAGGCTGAATGTGCCCCTGCTGGCACCTGCAGACACTGGTGCTGGCAGGCCCTGAGCCATGCTGGAGCCAGAAACCTTCAGGATTATCTGCCTGTGGCACACTGGTGCATCTGCCTATCTGCCAGGCTGCCCAGGGCAGGCACAGACTGAGGCTGTGGGCTGTCCCCTGCACTGGCTGGGACCCGGG
>NW_008686368.1:50851-75881 GCF_000695815.1 Acanthisitta chloris
AACTTCTTGGGTTTACGGCACACACTGCAGACTCACTCTGAACCTGCAGAGCAGTGCCAGGAATGGAGCCAAACCAGTTTGCCATCTTATTATTCATGACAAACCATCTGGTTTTTGTTTGGATTTAATGGAAAAATTAAACTGCTTTTCTTTCTTAGGACAGACTTCTGCCATCTTCCTCTTCTGCTCCAGCCACGCTGTAGTGCTCTGTGTGTGACTGGACAAAACAGCACTCGGTTTGCTCTCCTGCAGAAACAAACTCCCACCCCTACTGGAGCTGAAAGATCTGCACATGCTCACGGGTTTCCAGTCAAAAGGAGCTCTGACTGTGATGGAGGGTGCACTCCCATGCCCGAGCAGGGTTTCTGCAACAGCCATGCATGTTTGCTGCAACCAACAGAGCAGTAACTACTTACCAGACTCGGAGATGTCATCCCAGTACGGAGAGTCAAACTCATACTCTGCCTTAAGGATCTGCTCAAAGAGTTTGGAGTCATTTTCATCATAGAAAGGAGGATATCCACAGAGCCTAATGAGGAACAAGCAAAGAGAGGTGTGACCACTGGACTCATCTCTGCCAGGAAGGTGAGAAAGGGAGAGAGAAGAAGGAGAAACTCTTGCTTAAGACTTGCCCCAATAAGTTTTCAAGCGGGGAAGCTCTGCCACGAGAGAGGTTTTTTCAGGAACATGCAAACCCACTTCTAAGACTGGCACTGTCCTGGGCAAAGAGGAATTCTGCATGGAAACCTGGTGCTGACTCATGCAGACATCCTGGCCTCTTTCTGCGTGCTTTCAGGTGTTGAACCAGAGGAATGGTTTGGTTACACAGACAGGACCCTTCCATCCTCTCCTACACACTTGGGAAGAGCAGATTTCACGAGCTCCACCCCACACCCACAGCACCCCAGTCCCTCTCATCCTGTGGCACAGCCAGCACAGCTGGTGCAAAGCAGGGCAGGGAGCCCTGCAGATGTGCCAGGCAGAGGGCAGGAACATCTGCAGGTTGTGCTGGGCTCTGTGTCCCCAGGCACGGCGAGGAGGATGTCTGGAGTCGCTGCACTCTGCAGCAGAGCCTGCCTGGGCTGCACAGGGACCTGCTGCAGAGACACAGAGAGCCTCTCCCTGCCTCACTCCTGCAAGGGACTTTGCTGACAGCACCTGCTGCCTTGCCTGAGCCAGCAACAGTCCTGTCCTGTCTGCAGTGCTGATGAGCACACTGCTCACACACCTAGCCCCAGGCCAAGCAGGACATTGGACACGAGATGCCTAGTCTGAGCTGACACACTCAGAGTGCAGCCTGAGTGCTGCAGAGAGCAGGACAGGCCCCGTGCCAAGGCCAGGCTGCTGCAGCCCTGGGGGTGTGCAAGAGCCTCAGCCAGCACTGCATGAGGCAACTGCAGCCACAAACTCGCGTGGCAGAGATGTCACCCCAGCTGGTGCTGCAGGCCCCACTCTGCACAGCTCAGCAGGGACATCCCTTTTTCAAGCTTTAACACCAATGTTGCCAAGCTCCAGACTGACCTCTGAGGCTGGTCCAAGCTCTCAGCACACATCCAGCTCCAAATGAAGAACATTTAACCAGCTTACATTTAACCAGCTTGTTCTAGTGTAACAAATATCAGCACTTACATCCCAGAGCCCTGGGGAGGGATACACAGACTGATTCTCACCTTTCTCCTCTTCCATCACAACCCTCAAGATGCTGTGTGCTTTCCTGAGGGGTTTGGAGGTGATGGAGTTGACAGCACCAGCACTGCAACTGTGAGATGGGCACTGGGGTAGAGATGCCCAGGATGGAGCAAAACAGCTCCTCCAAAGGCACTGGGAGCCAGTTCTCTGTCCCTCTCCCCTGGGGGCTCAGGGGGCTCCGTGTAAGAAGCCTGACAGCCCCTCATTAATTTCTGGCCTCCCTCAGCACTTTCCTTAGACAAACAAAGCAATGTGAGGTGAGCAGACAGTGCAGTGCATGCTGAGGTGTTGCCAGGCTGCTCTGCAGAGAAATAACTCTCCTAAAATGTGCACTGCACTAATTACCTCGGCAGAGCTACAGGAGCACAAGTTAGGGCTGCTGTGATTTATACATGCAAGAGGCAGGAGCTCACCGCTCAGCAGAGCTGGAGCTACAGCCCTGCCTGGGGGTGCTCAGAGACAGGGACCCCAGCAAGCCAGGGGCCCATGCCTCTCCAGCCCTTCCCCTGCCTCTCTGCAGGGCTGAGCATCTCCACGCCTGGGGTGGCAGCTCTGTGTCTAGGAGGTCACCACAGCCCACGGCAGGGGTGGGCACTGGGTGTGACAGGGCCACGCAGGAGGGTGCCAGGACAGCTGGGAGTGGGCACAGGGTGGATAACAGCCTCTTTTGGCACATTTTCCCTCGCTAGTGAGAGGTTGAGAGGTGTTAGTTGCTGTTACAGGTCATGGGCAGGGACATCCCTCCAAACAGCCCCAGACTGAGTGCAGGGCAAGGGCTGGTCCTGACTTGGCCAGGGATGGGATGAACCTCCTGCATAGGGGGAACCAAGGATGCTCCTCCAGGAGGCAAATAAATGAGGACCTACACCAGAGAGAATGTGAGCAGGAGCAAGCTCCAAGGTCTGCAGAGGTGACGTGGGGGGAGCACTGAGGCATCCTGGCACAGGGACAGGCTGAGAGCCAAAGCATGGGTGGTCTTGCTGCCCTTTCCCTCCAAACTAGAGTTCAGGAAGACACAGAATGTTACTTTAATGTTTGGCATCACTGGCTGTGTAGAAGGGGTGGGAAAGCCCCAGTAAATTAGCCTATCATGCAGTGTATGGCTGGAGGAAATCAGCTGGACTTCCAGCAACGGGGCCACTCTCCAAAGTCCATAATGAGTTTTTGGTTAATTCTTACAGAATCCAACTCCCACCAGCTCCATCTCCACATGCTGGGACATTTCTGTGTGAAAACAATGACCTCACTATCAGAGGTTCTGCTGCTTCTCTTCAGACACGCACAAACAGCCCCTCTGTCCTCGATGTGAAAACATGCTGCACGGTCCTGGGGGAGCTTCAGGCAGCTCCTAGTTGTCATCATTTTCTTGCAGTTTCACGGAGAAACAGCTTTTCAGAGTTCTTTAGCAACTTCATCACATCAGCAACAGATTTTCCCCTAACCTCCTGTTCCCAGCCTTGCCTTAAAAATGATGGGATGCAGGTAAGAAAAACACAGATGGATGTGCAAAAGAAAGATACTGCCAGAAGTTGTTTCTAGAAGCCTTCATGAGAGCACAGGGGGCTAAGAGGAACATTTTGTCACCAGGCAGAGAAAGTAAACCCCTGCAAACTCTCGGTACTTAGCAGGGTGATACCAAGGGCTAAATAACTCGCTCCCATGGTCAGTGTCCAGCTTGTAGCACAAGAGGCACCAGGGTTAGTTTTACAAGCAATTTGCTAGTTAGATTAGAGCAGAGAATTCAGTGAGTGCTCAAAGACCTGAGATGTATGGTGTGGGAAGTCATCCAAGTGCTATTTATAGGGGTAAACATGTGTGTTTCTTCTGTATGTCTTGGGAAAGGACCCTCATTCCGGCCGACACTTGTGCCCTCACAAAGCTGTGGACAAGGACATATGAGCATAGGGAATGCAAGACAAATGAAGAAGCAATAAGGAACAATCTCTTGGGGTTTTCCCAGTGTGTAACTGAGCTACCCTGAGCGCTCCAGCATGCCTGTGTACTGTGCCACTACTCATTCCCTGTCCAACACCAAACCCGTCGGGTATTCCTCGCTCTCGGGCTGCTGTGATGCCAAGCAGGCAAGATGACTGACCAGTTCTTCCCAGTGTGTGGCTCTAGGGTGATGGTGGAAGCTTCTTTTGGCATAATACACTTTGGTTAATCCTTCCATACAAATGTCACTGGTGACTCATGCACACCTACTTGCAAATCAAAAGCAACTCAGCAGCGAAGTGTGAAAGCAGGAGCCAAGATTTATCTCCAGATACTCATTGTTTATAAACAACAACATCGAACCAGTAACTGCCTTGTACTACCAGTGAACAGAACCAGAAGGAAATTCAAGGCAAAACGTGTTCAGCCTGGTGCAGAAGAGAAGAGATGCTGGCTGTGAATAACCAGGGGCTGAGGCAGAGTGTTCTGTGGTCACAGGTTCTTTTCCAGCTTTGAAACATGATTTTCTATTTCCAGCATAAATTAAGCAAATCTTCTTTATACCAGGTATGCACTGACCAGTGTTGTAGCTCCCTGAGCTTTTGTAACCCCCTGTGACCCAGCAAGACCCAGAGTCCAGCTGTTGGAAGCCCAGTGAAGCCTCTTGCTCTTTGTACACTCTATGTTTAAGCTGGACACATTATCACAGAATGGTTTGGGTTGGAAGGGACCTTAAAGCTCATCCAGTCCCACCCCTGCCCTGGGCAGGGACACCTCCCACCAGCCCAGGGTGCTCACAGCCCCATCCAGCCTGGCCTGGAGCACTCCAGGGACAGAGCAGCCACAGCTCCCGCGGCACCCAGTGCCAGTGCCAAAGGCACCATCCAAACCACCGTGTGATCAGTATACAGCTGAGCTCGACAGCGGAGCTCTTTCCAATTGAGAAATGCTGCAAGAGAAGTAACAGGAAATTTCAGGCTCTAAAATCAGTTAGTGTGGGTGAGGACCTCTCGTGCAAACAGGGTGTGACACGAGCTGCTGGTGTGGCCCTGCAGCCTGGCTGTGGCTAGCGAGAGGCACCAGGGACTGGAACTGAGACAGATATTCCTTCCTCAGACATCCTCTGTCTTGGGTATCACAGACACAGCTACTTCTCTGGAGTGTCAGTGCCACAGAAACACTTTGTTCTCCCAGTGTTCTAAACTGAGGGCTCTCGAGTGAGGCTGAGCTCGTGTCTGGAGGCTCTCAAACCACTCAGTAACAACCGCTCAAAGCATCTTTAATTTATGCCTGGCTTGGATTCCCCTGAGTTTCCATCCTCCTAAACGGCAGCAGTCTGACCAGAGTGGCCGTGAGGAACCATGAGAGGTGGGGCAGGACACTGTGCTGTGACTGCCCAGTGCATAAACACATCTCTGGCTGGTTTGGCCATGGGCAGGGAGCTCCAAAGCTGGCTGCAGAGCTGGGAACGGCCCCAGGTGGGTGCAGAGGTGTGCCGGGGGAGAGAGCGACCTCTCCTCCTCGCTGTCTTTCCTGAACCCTGGACATCTAAGAGATCACATCTGCAACTTCTGGCTGTTCTGGGAGCAAGGGTGAGAGCCAGGCCAAGGCTGGCCCCCAAGAGATGTGGGCTGGGTTTGTGAGACCACATGCACTCAGCAGAGATGGAGTCAGTGCAGACTGGAGCGTGCTGCAAACGCCCCACAGAGCAGATGAGTGCCTGCTGTGGGAGCAGGGGCTGAGCACAAAGCAGGGTGTGAGCCAACCACCCCAGCACGGGCATCTGGTGCCATTCAGCACGGTCCAGGCTCTCCCACTTGGCTCCATCTGCCGCTCCAGAAGGAAGGTCTGCGCGGTGCGTTTCCTCTGCCAGATCCACGTGGCTGTCCTGGACCCCCAGGGCAGCACTACAGGGCAACTGAACGGGTCACCCTGGGGCAGTGACCACTCCCACCCACCCAGGCTGGGTTCAGGTGCCCGCGCAGAGCCCAGCGCTGCTGCAGAGCTGAAGGGCACAGCACTGTGGGACTAGAGGCCCTGCCTGTCCTGCAGCCACAGCCTGGGACCAGGTGGGACACTGTGTGTGACTGAAACCCCTCCGAGCACCCACGTCAGGCCCCTGAGGGGAGCCCTGGGGTGCTGTGACTGGCTCAGGAGCTGACAGAGGCAGCTCACCTGCACAAGTATCGAGGGAGGTGCTTTGGTCTCACACCTGATCCCACCCAAGCACTAACAGCCTGGCAGACACACTACCATGCTCACGTGCTTTGGGTCACCACACACCAACTCATCTGGAGGAGCACTAGGGAGTGATTTGTGGAGCAGCCTCTGAGGCATTTTGGCATGTCTGTGCTCTTCCTCCCTGCTGCTCCCACTGGGCTGTGCCACCAAGTCAGGATCAGCACTGTCGGTTTTTGCTTTGTTTAGCAAAAGCCTTTTGCATCCTGCTGTTGATGGCTGCTCCCAGGAAAATCCATTCCCCTGGGAAGTTCTGAGCTCAACAGATTTTTCAAATACTCATGTAGATTGGGAAGTCAGTCACAAAACTAATGCTTGCTTTAAATAAACACACATGCAAATAAATAAAAGCTTCCTATACTATCTCAATATAGAAAGAAACTGTTTTGGGCAGCAAATAACTTATGCTCAGGACTAAATGCAAAGAATGAACATTGCACAGAGTGGGTAACACTGCAGTGAGCCTGGCACAAACACTTCCACAGCACCATCGCGAAGTTACTCGTGTTGGCAGCCACGGAACGGCTGCGTGAGGAGGAAGGGAACAAAGCAGGAAATGCTTAGTGCCTCGCTGGAGCTGCTTTTCCCCTCGGTCTTGTGCAACTGTGACAGATGTGTAAAGGGAAAAGTAACACGAACAGCAAGCTGGGAGGGAAAGACATTTGTTTCTGGGGCAGGCAACAGCCACACAGAGCCCAGGGCTCTCCTCTCCAAAGGCACAGGCTCCCTGTGCTCCGCGTGGTCACCCTGAGCAGCCTGTGGCCAAAGCCCAAGCTCCTGCTTTTCCCCTCGGTCTTGTGCAACTGTGACAGATGTGTAAAGGGAAAAGTAACACGAACAGCAAGCTGGGAGGGAAAGACATTTGTTTCTGGGGCAGGCAACAGCCACACAGAGCCCAGGGCTCTCCTCTCCAAAGGCACAGGCTCCCTGTGCTCCGCGTGGTCACCCTGAGCAGCCTGTGGCCAAAGCCCAAGCTCCTCCTGCACACCCACATGAACAGCTTGTGGTTCCAGCCCCTCACCCTGGGCACATGAATCTCTGCAGTTGTTACCTGGGCACCACGCAGGGACCCGCAGCCCCAAGCCCTGGGCACACAATGCCCCACCAGGAGAGGTCTCTAAGCTGGGGGAGCCACAAACAAGTTCTGCATTTCCTTCTCAATGCAAGGATTAGCAGTGATTTCATACACTCATGCACACTGATCTGGACTCAGAGATGCTGTGCTGTCACCCCTCTCTACACAGCACTGATGAGCCCTGGTACCAGGGTACCCCTGTGACCACAGTGGCCAGGACACCTCTCCAGTCCTTCCGTGTGTCGCCACTGGTGCAGTGACTGGTGCATCTCTTCCATGGCTCAAACACTGAAGGTGCACTCCCATCTCAAGCCCTGGCTGCCTCTTTCATGGAGACACATCTGCATACGAGGAGAAACCTTCTCCCTGTGAGGACAGCCAAGCAGTGGAAGGGGTTGCCCACAGTCTCTGCCTTTGGAGGATCCTGAGACACAACTGGGTAAGTCCTAGGCAGCCTAGTCTGACCTCAAACAGAACTTCCTGAGTTCACTCAATTGAAACTATCCTAGTATGCCTCTGTGAAGGGTGGGAGGTACTGAGGACAAGGCACTATATCTCCATACACATGAGTTCTGAGAGCAATCCACCACTTTGGAGGATGCACAGAAGTCCTGGTCCTGCAGCTTTCTCGAGCAATCAATCCTCACTCCTGTGAGCAGGATTGAGTCCCAGGAGAGGAGCCAATCTCATCCAAGAATGCAGAAGCTTAATGGCCTGACAGAAGAGTGACAGAACCCACAAGGCTCACCCTGTCCTGTGGGACCTGATGGTTGGATGTGATAAGGAAAATGATCCCTCACTTTCAGTAAGAATCTCAATACTTGGCATTATGTTTGGATGAGAATAATTCATTACAGTACATTAAAAGCTCTTTCGCCCTTATCTCCCTCTGTGACTTCCCCAGGGAACAAAAAGCCATTAGGGTGATGCCTTGTCTTTGGGATGTGCCTGTGGGCATGGTGCTGTGCTCTGTGGACACTGCCAGACCTGCTCCTTGGCAAAGTAACCTGAGCAAGGGATAAAACGAGTTCAGCAGTGCCAGAACCCAGACAAGCCCTTACTGCTGCACACAGTGCAGCTCGGGAGGGAGCAAGGATTTGGGCACTGCAAGGGAACTGCTTCACTTCCCACCACTTTGCCCAAATTTCAGCCTTTGTGCAACTGAGAGGTGCCCAGGGTTCATGTGATCCTGGGGCACAGGTGTCAGTGCTGTTTTGGCCCAGGTACCTGCATGGTGGGAGAGCATGGTGCAGGGACTGCAGACCCAGAGGTACTCACAGGATGTAGGCGATGACCCCGATGGACCAGCAGTCCACGGCTTTGCTGTAGGGCTTCTGGGCCAGCACTTCAGGAGCTGAAAGCAAAAAGCCACATGTTATAAGAACAAACATCTGAACGTGGTCCAGAGGCAGGACCTCGAACCTTGATGCTCCCGAAGACCTCGTTTTGTCCCTCATACACAGCCTCTGCCTCTGCAGATGTCCTGAGGGTTTGAAGCTCACATTCTCCCAAAGAAGGATGACTCCTGACGTGGAGCAAACTCCCCATTTTTTGACTCCAGGGGCAGAAAACAAAACTAAGCACAGCAAAATGCAAGACAGGCAGAGGATCATCCCCTCCCTGTTCTGCCAGAAAATGAGGCCAAGCTTTGCACAGTACAGAGAGGCACATCGACCCTGAGAGCATCACATGGGGAGCTCCAGGGGCAGCTCAGACACGGCTGTCTCACATCTGGGGGAGAGGGAGGAGAGCAGTCAGCACATCCCCAGCAGCTGGGCATCACTCAGAGGGAGCCAGCTGCCCTTCCCACCGAGCACAGCCACCTCGGGGGGAGAAACAAGAGCAGCAGCAACTGGACACACGTGTGAAGGAACTGACCCTTCTGCCACTTTCAGTCACCACAGTCTGAACTGTGCCTGCAGCAAGAGCCTGAGCACGACCAAAACTCTGTGCGGGTCTCCCTCCCCATCTGACCCAGTGAGAGTTAAAAGGGTGTGGGTTCTGTCTGGGAGTGTTGTGCTCTCCCTGCTGGGACCTTGCAGTGCAAACGCTTAAACCCAAATTTGAAAACCCTGTGACCCTAATCTTTTTCATGTAAAGAAGCTTTTGCTGTTTTTTCAAAGCAAAATGTCCACAATAATGCAAGAACTCACTGACTGTGGCATTCCTAAAGCAGCCTCACCACACTGGGTCTTAAACAGCACAGTATTTCCTCTGAGCACTTTGGAGTTCACATGCTGGAAGAAAAGTCATGAAGGGGCAAGTCCCAAGGAAAGTACTTCTGGGAGAGTTACACCTTCCTCTGCTAGGAGTCTTACCAACATCCAAGCAGTTAGTTACTAGAGAAACAGTGAAAAATCCCTGAAGCACATAGATACAGCAAAACTTGAGCCTCATGTTTAGCTGCTGAGAATGGTGCACTGGTAGGACTCTCCAAAGACTTAGCTTCTTCAGCTAGACAAGTCAACAAAACCAAGGTCAAAACTGCCAGCAAGGAAGGGAACAGGAAGCAGTAATGAGAAACAGAAAAGACTTTCTGGTGCCCTGGCATGAGGGTTTATAGAAGAGATCACAGGCAGACAGTGCACGAGGCAGATGAGGCATCCAGGCTGCATTTCCACAGGAGGAAAAATGATGGACAATGGTCCCAGGGCCTCATCCTACCTGCAGCACGTGAGGATGTGCTTCCCAGCCCAGGTGACCTGCTGGTTTACAGCTAGGCTTTTTTTGTTTAGCTATGCTTTTCTTGTAATAAGAGAAAAGCTAAAGGCTTGCTT
Source organism: Acanthisitta chloris (assembly GCF_000695815.1). Lineage (NCBI taxonomy): Eukaryota > Metazoa > Chordata > Aves > Passeriformes > Acanthisittidae > Acanthisitta > Acanthisitta chloris. The sequence continues at coordinate 60,566 of NW_008686368.1, forward strand.
CCAATGGGGCCCTGTCAGAACACTGTGCCATTACCCTCAGCCAGCACAGCTATGCAAATAAGCTCCCTAAAAATGCAGCTGCTGGAGGCCAAAAACAGCAACCCACGTTCCTGCAAAGAGCTCAGGTGATGGGGATTGCTCTGAGACTTTAAGCCTGTTGATCACACTGTACAAGTCATGAGGGTGTTTGTTCTTCCTAACAGCTTCACACTTCCCAGTGTTCTCCTTCACCCCCATCACGGTGCTGCTCCCAGCGGATCTTCTTGTCCCACAAAGAGTCTACTGCTATTTTCTGTGATTCAGATGGCTCCCCACGAGCTGCAAGCCAGGAGGAACAAGGCCCTTGTATGAAGGGTGGTGGCTTTGAGGATCCCCATAGGAGGAGTGCTGGAAATGTGGGAGGAACTGGAAGATCTCAATAGGGTTAAAATAACCTCTCACACTGGGCAGGGACAGAGCTCATCCAGCCAAGCCAACTGGCCTGGGGCAAGCCAGGACTGGAGGTTCAGCTGGTAGCTGTTTTAGTGCCAGTTTCCACCACATGGGCATGTCCTGCAGGTAAAGAAGTATGGACAGGCTGCACAGGTACAAGATTGCCAGGAAATCCAAGAGGGAAGGTGAGAAATGGGCAGAGTTTGTAGGGCCACCAAAGGGAGATGGTGCCAACCCCACTGCTCAGGACTCTGGAAGCTAACACTGAGGAGGAAGGACAGAGAGGAACAGCCCTGCACCACTGGGAGCACGGCTGGGTGCACAAAGGGCCCACCCAGCCCCTCTCCTGAGGCAAAGGCAGTGCAGGATCCATGTGAGCTCCTCGGCCCCCTGTGCCTGTCCTCTCCACAGTCAGACCCCGACGCACACAGGGAGCAGCTTCAGCACAAGACCAGAGTCCCTCCTGCACTGACTGCTGAACAACTTCCATGTCTCACACAGTCCTCCATCCTGCTCTGGCTGGCTGAGATGAAGTTTGGGGCTGTTTCTGCAGGACAGCAGGGCTGCAGTGCAGTGCTGCTGCTGTCCCTGTCCCGTGTGGCTGAGCCACATCTAGCTACCTGAGGTGGGACACAGCACAGCCACCCTGTCTAGCAGAGGTAACACAAGAAAACCTTGCATCAGGGGGTGGAAATGGAGCTGAGCAATGGCACTGTCCCGTGCAAGCTCTGGTGAGAGCAGTTCCCGTGCTTTGTTTTTAATTCATTACTCATATTACTGCCCAAACAGCTCCTGAGGTAACTTCTTGCTAATAAGGATATTCCAAAGGCTTATTGAATGTTTTCAAACCTTTGAGTCAAAGGATGCCAAATAGGTCAAAATTCAACACGGAAATCTATTGCTTAGCCAGAAGTCACGGCCTTGCACGGGGCTGAGAGAAACACGTGGCTCTGGTGGGAGCTGAAGTCGCTCCTGGAGCTGCGAAATGACCTTTCACAGCAGCACCAGAGCAAATGCAGTGAGTGAGGTGAGGTGTGCAGGGACCAACCACACGCTGGGGACAGCCCAATCTGTGGGATGGAGAAGCACAAGGAAATTTTACTCGAAGCTGTGCTGGGACGCAGAGGAGGAATTTTAAATCTCAGCAGGCTTAAGATATTATCCAGCCACAAACAGCTCATAACTCAGCCTTTCTGCATGAGGAGATCAGATTGCCCCAGACAGGCTTGCTAACATGGTTTTCAAACTTCTTGATGCTCCTAAGTCCCACATGCAGAAGTAATCAAAGCTTTTGAGGAACCAGCTCTCATGGAAAGCCACTCAGTGAGACCCAACTCCCAAAAGCTCTTCAGAGGAAGCTGCTGAGTGACTGGAGTCAGCGCTCGGTGCGTGCCCAGGCTGACACACCTCAGGGGTGGCTCATTCTCAGGCGTGTTCAAACAGCTCCTCCATCAAAACTGGGCTATTTCAAATGCTCTCAAGAGGAGCAGCCCAAACCTGTGATGTTTAAACGATAAATCACTAATGGCTTATAGAGATCTTGCCCGTGTCACACGATTCACTCAGAGTTTTGAAAACACCATGTGGTGCCGATAGGAGGAATGGCTCTTGCATTGATCTGAGGGCACTAAGCAGGTCACAGAACCAAAGAACCACCAAGGCTGGAGGAGACCTCTAAGGTCATCCAGTCCAACCATGAACCTGTCACTGCTGGAACCCCCAAACCCTAACCCAGATCCTCCAGTGCCACATCAGACACCTCTGAAACACCTCCAGGGATGGTGACTGCACCACCTCCCTGGGCAATATCCCAGTGCTGAACACCACAACAGGGAAAACATTTCTCCTCACACCCAATCTGACTCTGCCCTGGCTCAGCTCATGACTGTGCTGCAAACTGGAATGATGCTGGCAGACAGGAAAGCTTCTGGATGTGGACAAACTGCCAACCAGGTGTGCAGGAGCCACATCATCAGGTGTAACACTGCAATGGACAAGTTCTGTGCTGGGAAAATGCTCTCTGAGCAACCTGTTACATTAAAATAAAAGTACAGTGCTGAAGAGGAGTTGTTTAAAAAAAAACCCCCACCAACAAAAAGGAAAGAGAACAAGTACCTAAAGAGGTTTTCTTTGTGAGAGAGGAAAAAGCCCTGTCAGCCCTTCAGAAAGAAGCATCCACGACCCCCTGAACCACAATGTGTAAATCCTGTGCCCAGCAAGGCAACAACAGGCCTGGAGGCTCTTGTGCAGCTCTCAGCACCCAGACCATGAGCAGTGAGAGTTCTCCAACACCTCTCACAGCACTACAGCTCAGGTCACAGGCTCTGAGAGCTTCCCCTCCAAACACGATGCTTCTCATGCACATGGCTGTGCTGAGAGGCCACATGAGACCCCTAAGGGCTCCAGCAGAGTCACTCCCTCATCTTCATCAGCACTTCAGCAACGTCATCTGAGCTTCCTTCCCTGTGCCCCGAGACTCGCTGCAGTCAGTGCCCGTGCCAGAACAGAGTGCAACATGCTCGTTAAGGACAGAAGAGCTGACAGCAGGAGCTGTGACAATTGCTGTCTCAGCCCAGTTTGTGCTGCTGCCCTGGAAAACAAGCGTTACTTTATCTTCCCTGAGGTATAACCAAAGTCCTCACCGACATAGCCGGGCGTCCCGCAGGCTGTGGACATCACATCTCCTTTGCCCTCCATCTTGGACAGCCCAAAGTCACTGATCATGATCTTGGACTCCTCATCCTGGCTGTAGTACAGCAGGTTCTCGGGCTGGAAAGGACAACAAGCACAAAGCATTCTGAATACTGAGGTTCAGTGACATCTGTTGACTCGTGCATTGCATTTAATACAATCCTTACTTACATCATACACAAACATAGTTTGGTTCCCCTCAGTCTAAAGAGTCTTACAACCTCTATGGAGATCCTCTCCAGAATCCTGTATGGCAACTCATGGAAGGAAATGACATCCTGAGCCTTGAGCAACCTTTCCGGGATAACAAACTCCTTTGGCACCTCAGATAAGAACTGAGCCCCATCCCTTACTTGGGAGATGCGTCTGACATCACTTCAGAGTGATGGAACAGAAGGATTCCTTTGAAAGCAAGTAAATATGGCAAACCAGGTGGTGCAATGAACATTTTTACACAGAAAAAGGAGAACAGTAGGTATCAGAGAATTTTTGTATCTGCTCCACTGGAAACAAACTGTTTTGAGAGAGGAAGTGCCTTTACACTTACCAGACTTGCAGCGAGGCTGTTTTAGCTAGAGCTGATTAGGAAAAAATGCTGTAGCTCTAAGCACAGCGACTTGTTTATGCCGAGAGGAAACAAGAGTCACTCTACAAAGCCTCGTGTCAGGCGAGTGGGAGAGCCCACCAGCCTCCCCCTGCTCCAGCACAGCCCTCCATCCACTGCTGCACTGCACCGCGCTGGCTCGGAGCCCTGAGCCCACTCACCCCCTGCCTGGACCCTGGGACTGCAGCAGGGGCACAGGCCCTGGGCTCCGGGTCCTCACCTGCAGCAGCGAAGGGTAGCCAGTGTTGCAGAATAACCTCAGTATGGTCTGTTGCCCAAAGCTGGTACAACCCACAGCCTGTTGTGAGCTCCAGGAAATGGTGGAGAGCAGCTGTGGCCACACAACATCCTCGAACTCCCTGGAGGACATCCCAGCTCAGATTTGTAAGGAGGAGCAATTGCAGTGCATCAGCACCAACAGTTACCTTCTCCTCTCCACCTGCTCTGGGACAGGGAGATGAAGTAGTGCCAGGAGGTGACGTCGTCTCTACGCTACTCTGAGGTTCTAGTTCAGCTTCAACAGGAGGTTAAAGCATTTCCTGGCTCCCCAGCCCCAGCAAACGTGATGGCTCCATCCCTGGGGCACAGTGGCCATGGAAGGACCTACAGGCTGCACCCACAGCCGAGGGCCAGCTGGGCTGAGGCACAAAGGGAAACGATGCGGTGCCTAAAAGTAAAGACGAAGTTGTACCATCTCTGTCCCTTTCTCCTTGTTCCAGTGCTTCAGCTGGCTCTTACCACACTGACACTGGTCCAGGGACCATGGGGCCATGCCATGTTCTGCCCTTGGCTGGAGGCACTCCTCATTTTCCTGCTGCACTTTGCTCTGCTGAGGGGTTGGCAGAGCTGGTGTTAAGGGAAAGGTAATTTGTGCTAACTCCTCTCAGGTTCCCACTTACCACATTCAGTACGGCCCAGACACCCACCCATTCAGAACTTTAACTTGTCTGAAAGAACCCTGGTCCTTCCACTGGTGAATTCAAGGAGCATGAACAAGGTGGCTCTGCCTTTCATTCCTTCCGTGCATCCTGAGCTCCCCTGGACGTCACCTGCTGCTTTCTCTCCTTGTCTGCTGCTGCTTTACTGGATGAGGGACTTGGAACCCAGACCTGCTTCTCCCAACTGCAGCAAGTGCTATTTTGGTGTCTGAATAACACATAATTACAGTAAGTAATTGCTGTGGATGTTTCATGGGTTGTATTTTTGCAGAGTGGATTCTTTCCCAGATTTCATTTTGGGGATCACAGTTTGAAACTTACACTTGATATTTTGAGATCATAAAAAGCCTTATTATATCCCTGTTTTCCTCATCATGGTGTGTTTGTGCTGACAGAAATTCACAGCAGGTGTTCCTCATCCAGCCTCTTCCATGAGTCATTTTAAAAACTGACATGGTAGTGACAAAGACTTGCAAACAAGTGGAAGACAGAGAAGAGGAGTCAGTCTTTGCCCCAAAGTACCACTGGAGAAGTCGGTTCACCTACATTCAGCATGGACTTACATAAACTCTGACAGTGATTTGTGCACGAGTCACTTCCCAATCCCCAGGTCTGGCATTTCACTACAGGAACTCTGAAATCAGAGACTTTGTTTGCAGTGAGAGCCACAGCCTGCTTGAGACTGCAGAATTCTGAGTTTTTCCACATCATATGTGCAAAACTGCTATTGTACCAGCCCTGACTGCAAAGTCCTCACTAAAACCCATCAGGTGGGGAGGCTCTGGGGCATCTGTCCTGTGGTCAGACCCTCCTGGGACTCGTGTCAGACTCGCAGGGCCTGAGCAGGGTGCCCTGCCGCCGTACCTTGAGGTCCCTGTGCACGATGCCCATGCGGTGCAGGTAGTACACGGCGTCCAGGACCTGGCGGATGAGGGTGCTGGCATCCTTCTCCGTGTAGAATCCCTTCTCCACGATGCGGTCAAACAGCTCTCCCCCAGACACTCTGCAAAACACCAGGGCAAGCAGCAGCATGAGCATCTGATCTGGCACGTCCCTTCTAGCTCACTGATGTCTGCCCGGAGCTCTGGGGGCTCCCCAGGGCCCCAGAAAGCATTTGGGTCTGGTTTTCTCACCGTCCGGGGACTGGTCAGGCTGCAGTGGAGAGTCAAAGCCACTGCACAGTGGGCAGAGGTCACAGACTCACTAGCACTCCCAGGGGAATCACCCCTGCCCCAGCAAGAGCCAGGGGAGCAGACACTGCTTTCCAGCCTGTCTCAGCCCAGTGAGCTCTGCACAGGTGACTGGTCTCCTGGTGCTGGTCCCACGAGTCCCACTGAGGCTGCAGGGCTCGTCTGATCCCCTGGGGTTCACCTCTCACTGCGCTGGGCAAGGCTTGGGCTGTGTCCTGGAGGGCTGGTCCCACTCTCCTCTCCCTGCCAGCGAGTGAAATGCCTTCGGGAGCTGGGCCAGGAGCTCCACAGCGTTAGTACTAGAGCAGTCTGCACCTCTGACAATTCTAAATGCTCTCAGAGCTCCTCCTGCTCTGCTCGTTCATCGGCAGCCACAGCATCTTCAGGCAGAGAACAGCCCTGCCCAGTGCTGGCAGGAGACTGTTATCGATGAGGAGCCCAGATTATCAGTGCAATCAATCACCAGAGGACACAAACGAGGAAAGGCTTCCACAACTCAGAGGGGAACGAAGATAAAACCTTGACATCCTGCCATTTAATGTCTGCTGTATTGCACTTTTTCTCTGCCTTGCTAGAAATAACATGTTCTGAACCCAACCCTAAATAAAGAATGGACACATTAAAACTCCCTGGAGGAGTACCAGGGGAAACAGAAGAGGAAAGAAATGCCTGAGTAATTGAAATTATAAAACTGTCAGCAGAAACCTGCCCTACCAGGGTAAATAAAAGATTCCCATTTTAACAAGCAAAACCTATTAAAAAATAAAATGTATGTGAGATGTTTCTTCAGCAAGTTGCACCACTTAGCATATCATAAATAGCACCATAAAACTCGCCTTAAAAACAAACCCAACAAAGGGAAAATAACAAATGACTGCAGTCACTAACTGCATGTGGACTGGGAGCTCCTCACCGCACCAACGCGCAGGAATCCAGTCACTGCAGGAGCAGCTGCCCAGGGAAGCCTGGAGAGAAGGCTCCCACTGAAACGGGACACGGCTCAGGAAGGGAAACTCAGCCTGGGATGGAAAGAACATAAACAGCTAACGGTCCCACGGGTGCCAGGCAAACAGCCCCACCAGGCTGCTGAACGCTGGCACCAGGCTGGGACCGCAGGGCGGGCGACGCTCACCCCGGGCCTGGGTCCTGCAGCTGCTCCAGCCAACTCCCTTCCCACCCTGGTCCTCCCAGCAGCGGCTGCACCTCCCGCCCTCGAGCACCTGTGTGCTGTGCCAGGGCAGCACTGGCACCCCCGGCCCAGCGCTCTGCTCCCTGCTCTGCTGGCTCCTCACCCCTGAGCCTCACGCGGGAACTCAACTCTCTTTGGAGCCAAACTTACCCTGGCGGATCTGCTGTACCCAATTTACTGCTGTACACGGCAAATCCTCGCAGCCCCTCCAGGGCTGCACGGCCAAGCAGAGCCTGACCCAAGGCCTCGAGGGAACAGCTGGTACATCCACAGACACCAGCTCACTCGAGTGCCCACAGCATCCCAGGGACACCCATGAGGCTCCTGCTCAGCTGTGCGGCGGCTCTGGGGGCACAGGGGACTGGCACTACACGTCTGCACTCACCTACACCCCGTGTGCCCAGCACTCTGCCAGGGTCTACAAGCACCACGATTTTCACACCCCCGAGCTCCGACAGTTCCACTGGCACCTCCAGAGCAGACAAGGAATCTTCCTGGCATTAGCAGGTTGATCACACTCAAGTGTGCTCCTTGCTGGTCTGACCAGGACCCAGGGAGCACAGGGTGCCCAGGGAGGTGGGGGATGTCTCATCCTTGGGAACACCCAAGGCCAGGCTGGATGGGGCTCTGATGACCTGCTGCAGTTGAAGATGGGTTGGTCCCTTCCAAGCCCACCCATTCTACGATGCCATGACATACAAGTTGGTGCTTCAGCCTGTTTGTCTTCATGGCTCTGCACTACATGAAAAGGCAGAGCTGGAGCTCAGCAACAGTGACTCACCCATGAGCACCGTGTCAGTCAACAGTTCCATGTCACCACATGCGAATCCGAACGGATTCATCAGTGAAAAAACAGCATTTTAAGAGATGCTACAAAAATACACACAGTATGCACTGAATAACTCCAAAGTTTAGTTCTGCAAGGAGAAATCAGTCCCTGGTTTATTCCCTCCCCTCTGTGAGATGGCAGCAAAGCAGCCGATCACTCTTGCTTCTAGAAAAGGGAAAAGTACAGCTCTGTGGACAAACCACCACACAAAAGACATTTTCCAGTACCTGGAACTAACTTCTGACTTACTAACTACTGTCTTATTCCTCCACTTCCTCACAAAATAAGTGAATGGTTAAAACCTGGAGGAGATTCCTCACTGGACAGCAATTTAGAACTAGCTCATGTTTCAGCACTAACAGGTCTGGTTCACATTCTTTTTGCCTTGTTTTCCAATGGAAACCAACCTCGAGGTCCTGCCAGCATGGACAAGGGAGAACAGGCCCAGAAATAATGAAAGCAGATTCAACTGCAAAGGGACACTGTAAATTACACACTAGATAGTAAACAGTTCTGAAACAAGATCAGTGCAGCACTAAGAACTGTCCTGAGTAACAGAGAGGAGCACAGAAAAGAACAGCGAAGTCACCTCAGCTGGAGATTTGCTGTGAGTTACACTGAACAGACACATTAAATACATTCAGTTTGGGTTGCTGTGCATTCCTCTCTCTGAGCCTGAATCCCAGACCTGCTGCCTCACAGGTCAGTCTGCAGGCAGAAGTGGCCACAGAAACAGGCAGTGTAAAGTGAGGAACACCTGGCTCAGCAGGAGCTCTGAAGCTCCTCATTATCTCCTGCACCTCACAGAAATTCTACACTTTGTGGCTTTTCTCTAGGATTTACATCCCTGAGTGTCAAGGAAGTTGCAGAGAATTGGTAAAGAAAACCACGAAATTCTAGTTGCTTATGATGAAGTATTTCCTGAGAAATGTGCAAGTAACTGCAATAAGCACAAGGAAAATCCCATTTTATTGTGCATGCACAACTTTAATTTCATTCTAATTATCAAACTAAAAAATTAATTTAAATCAAATCTAATTTAATTCTGGTTTTAGGGTAGACAACTTCTATAAAAATCAGGAAGCCTATGCTGGAGTTGAAATATGTGCTGGAGTTATCAAGGACAGTCCCTGAAATACTCCATGGCCATGAAGACTCAAGCAAAAGGTTTAGGAGCAAACTGAGTACAAAGGAGCAAAGAACATTTTCTTCTGAGCATGCACGGCACACTCACACTTCCAATGTGTCTTACACAGCTCACACCCCCAAACCCTGCAGGGCTAGGGGAGCTCCTGCACAGAGCTCCCACTCCCCTCCCTCCTGCCAGCACCAGGACAGAGCCATCTCCAGGCTGCAGAGCTGCCAAGGCCAGCACCACCTCGGGGTGTGAGGAGAGGACATGTCCATTTCTGTGCTCATCTGGACAAATCCCACCCTGATGATCTGCACAGAAAGAGTCTGCGAGATGATTTGGCCAAAAGCATAACCAGAGTTGGGGAAGTTCAGAGAAGAAAAGCAACCAGGACCAGAGAAAAGAGAGAGCACATCCTGCAAAGAGAAGAGAGAGGACTCGAAAGGACCCTACAAAACCACAGAGTCACAGGATCACAGAACCATTTAGGTTGGAAAAGACCTCTAAGATCATCACGTGCAGCTGTTAATCCATCACTGCCAAGTCCACCACCAAAGCACTCCCAGAAAGGCTGGAGAAGGGATGAGGAAATATAACGAGTTATCTCACACCACAGATGAGGAATGAGGGACCCAACGGAATTAGCAGGTGGTGGATTTCAGACAAAAGCCTTTGTCATCGGAGGAGCAGCCCTGGAGCAGATGAATCTTTGGTATGACCCAATAAAGCTGCTCTCATGTTCTTATGTTTGTGCTCATCAAATTAATTATTGCATTATTCAATCAACCCTGGCCTGAATGTGCATACCTACATTAAGGGAGTCTTTTGATCCACTCACTTAAAATCAGATCTGACAGATTCAGAGATTTTAATGCCATCATGATAATCTAATCTGACCCCAGACAAAACAAAGATGGTACCATTTCTGCCTCAGATCTCCAGCTCCTGGCTGGACAAAGGACTATCGTTTAGCAGCACAGCCAGGCTTTACTTAGAAGATACCACTAATCCCTTGTCTGCTTTGTCCAGTAGTTAATTACACACACTGACTAATTACATGGAGGTTTCCCCGATGTCCTGTCACTGGAACCCTTTCAACACTGCCTGCAGACTCTCTAGCTGGATTACAGCAACTTCACTCTTCAGGGTTTGGTAAGCTCATTTTTCCTGTTTCCACCTGAAGTTTCCCTCCACAGAAGTTCTGTTGAGTAGCCACCTGTGCAGGTAACCTCTGTGAGGAGCTGAGCAGAAGCTGAGTGCACATACAGCAATGCTCATCTCCAGTCCCCAGTTTAGGATGTTAAGTCACCATGTTAAGTATCTTCACTTCCATCTGCATCACTAATGAACTGGCCATTCCTGGACAGGAGATGGACCAGGACTACATATCTGTGTTTCAACAGTGAATTCAGTATGACCTAAGCAGAATGCAGTTTCCAATTTCCACTCTTTCTAAACATCATCTGTTCACTGTACTTCATCTCATGAGTTTATCTCAGCGTTACCTCTGTTTTCCAGAGTGGGGAGTGAAACTCTCCAGTCCTGAGCAGCGCAGAGACAACACACTGCATTCTTACACTTCAGCTACTCTTACTGACCACCCTTACAGATGCAGCTTCAGCTAACTGAAACTGATGTGACTGTTCAGAGCAACACTACATCCTCAGGCAGCAAATTCAGTTCTGACAGAGGCTGCAAGGGCACCTGTCACGGCACTGACGGGACCGGGGGGAAGAGGTGTGGGAATCTCAGGATTGTCCATGAATTAATTGACTGATCTCTTGGCCAGCCACCTCTGCAGAAGGGACACGGCCCACGGGGACACAGCCAGGATGGAGCTGTCACAGCAGTGTATGGCACACCCCACTGCTCCAGCCCCACCGCTGCCCGCGGGGCTGGCACACCTCACCGCGTCCCCCTGAGCCTCTCCTCGCCTCCCACCTCAGGCCTGTTCTCCACATCTCCATCCCTGCCCAGCTCCGAGCATGGCAGTGTCCTCAAACCAGCCCGGAGGGGGCACGTGAAGCACCAGGGCTCAGCTGTCCCTGCCGCGGGACGACCACGGGGTGAGCTCCTCCAGCAGCTGCTGCCCACGGCATCCCCACGGGAGATGGGAGGAGTGAGGTGTCACCAGCAGCCAACGGAGCACCCAGGCAAAACTGGCCAGCAGAGAGGCTGGGGAACCTTGAGTGAGCCCAGCTGGGCACGGAGAGGGCAGGAAGGGAGATCCTGCCAGCACCAACCTCGGGGACCACAGCCCCACGCTCACTGCCTTCGTCCTGTGCACGAGCTGAACTTGCTGCCTTAGCAGGAACAATCCAAGCTCCAGGAAGGCAAGTATTTGCTGGAAGACCTAGCAGAAGCACAGTTCACAAAAGAGAAAGTCTCCAGAACGCCCTATATAACACAAATGTGCCCCAGGGCTTACTTTAGTCATCCCTCAATTATTGCCTCACCATGTCTGCTTTAGTCCAGGCCACCGAGATGCATCTAATGGAAATCACCAATTCATCACAGAGACAACTACCAAGCATATAATCACAGAGATGAAATCAGACACATGCTCACGTTAATAACGAGGGCTACAGAGAAAGAGGGAAGACTTTATGATTCTGTTATTTTTAAAGGCAGTTCTTTGCTCCTGTGTCTTAACAAACCAGGCTGGACAGCTGCCAGGCACTCTGGTTCCCCCGGGACTGTCCCCTGGCCTTGGGAGACGTTTCAGATACCCACATACACACTACTGCTCCAAGGCTGCCACCTATTCTCACACCTCACACAGTTGCCTTGACACAGAAAATCGTCTCCAGCTAATTCTTCACTAATCAACGCAAGTAGCTCCACAGTAACTTCATCTTCAAGACAGATGAGCAAATCTTTGCCAAGACACCAACCCTGAGAGGTCATGCTCAGTGTTGTGGGAGTTTGTGTTACCATCACTGTGTCTGTTTCTGTAATCTGGATGAGCCTTGAGCAACCTGCTCTGGTGGGAGGTGTCCCTGCCCTGGGCAGGGGTTGGGGCTGGATGGTCTCTAAGCTTTTATTAGATGGCAATCTTGGACTATGTCTTCCACAGCTGACTGAAAAGTCCCCAAGCTGAGTTTGGTCCTGCAGGGAGCACATCCAGCTCTCTGGCAGGCAAACCAGGTGTACTTCTGCAGTGGAAGAAGCCATTCCCTTTGGCCATTTGTTACAGACTAGTATGGAAAACAGATTCCACACTGCTGATTTAGGAAGTGCATTAGGCAGCCCTTAAACAATGAGTTACAATCAGGTATGAACACCCAGAGCCACTGCTGAAAACATTCTCCTGCTCTGCTGTGCTTTGGTGCTGCTCCAGTTGCAAGAACTCAGCTCCCTGGCCCAGCTCCTCAGCCCAGCACCGGGACTGACCCACCCCAGTGCCACAGCTGTCTGGTTTCTGTTTGGCTGTGGCATTCCCTCTGCAATATTAAAATGTCATCGGTTCAGTTTAACAGGCCAAGAAAAGGCCTTAGTCAACCATTTAACAGCTAAGTAAAACATCTGGCAAACGCACATCAGTCCAGGGACTGCATTAAAAGTTTAAGGGTTCAATTCAGAGGAATCTTGCTGGTGTGTTCTCAGGAGGTTAGGGAAAAGAAATGCCAAATGCTTCCCCCCTTGCAGCTGCTGAGCACCAGGCTGAAACCCCTTGTTAAAGTCCCTTCTGGTACAGAGCAACTCTGGTACATTAAAAGCAGCTCTGCAAAACACTCCTTTAAAGGAAACTACTTACTGGGAGAAGAGAGCTGACACTTTTATGATTTGGCCTTTTTTTACTAATTGTGTGGCTGTTGTTGTGCTACAGTGTCCTGCCTTGAGTGCTCCAGTTCGTCGTGGCCACCCGAACGCTGAGGCTGGAGGTGCCCAGCTCTCCCACGAGGCAGTGCCTAACATCCCAGTGCTCCTGAGGCTGAAAGTTCAGACAAAACCAGAAGAACTTTCAGAGCTGCCTGAAGTCCTGTTTGAAGACACAACACCGAGCTGCATTATTACAATTTCTTCCACGGTTCAGCTTCCTTAAGGACATGGTCACTCAGCAGAAGAGAACATCTTAATGAAGTGCTTTCAGATTCAAGCAGGTATTGACAACATAATGGACTGACAATATTGCTGTAGAATAGTAAACATATCCCAAAACACCTCAGCTTGCAAGAACAGAGCTCCCAGCTGCCCAGGCTGTACAGGAGCACAGGAGGCTCCAAGTGCTGGGTGTCACCCAGCCTGACGTGTTCACCACAGCACCACGGGCACACGGCCCACACAAACCTGGCCCAGCAATGTGGAAGGGCAAACAGCACTGCAGCTGCAATCAGCTTGTCCCTGCAGTGCAGGAGCCCCTGGGACCCACATCCTTCTGCAGAGTCCCTCGGGGCCACCCTGACACCAGGGCCCCCCAGCAGATCAGGCTGAGGTGCCTCACAGACACTGAAACCTGCAGCTCCTTGGTGGAGCAGTGAGATCTGGGCTTGCTCCAGAGACACCACAACAGTCACCATTGCTGCTGCCGCCGTTATTTATAGGCACAAAAATGTAGATCACTCAGAGACTCCTGGTGAGCTGCCAAACCAGAGAGAGCAGCTGGACCCAGGGCCCAGCAGAGCCTGGTGTGGGACATTCCCTCCTGCAGCAGCTCTGGGCTGGGAGGACACAGTGCTCTGCCACCTGCAAACGTCAACGGGCACGGGAAAGGGCAGGGAGATGCTGACTGAGCCCCTGCAGACAACAGGCATTTCCCCTCAGTACAAACTGGCTTTGAGTCCCAACAGATGGGATAAAGGTGTGATTCCACAAACCCTCTGCACAGGGAACAGTGAATGCAACCACCCAGAAACGATGGGCACGTGTGATTCCAGCAGGTCCAAACACAGAGTCAGGTGTTACACACCTACCAATCTCCTCTCTGACATGCTGCTCCCCCTTTCACTCTGGTAAAGGTTTCTTCTCCTGGTTTAGAGCACTGGGGATGCTCAGAGCTTCTCTCGCTGTGTTCCACCTCTCCTCACAGCTCACTGATGTGGGGAGGTCACCTTTGTGCCCTCATCACCCCCTGGGAAATGCCACTCCCAGCACTGCAGGGGCTCAGATCACAAACTGCCACTGTTCTCTTAATGGACTCCACACTAGAACTGAAAACCGGGAAGAATCCATTAAGATTTTGTTTATTTTCTGCGGTTTGGTACAACCAAACCCAAACATGAGCAGTATTTTTACCCAGCAGTCAGGCTGAGAACAGGTCACAGGGCACAGTGCGAGAGCAACCAGCAACTCAGACATTAATGCTTTTTATTAAACAGATAAAACACTCTGACAAATGCCTCAGATCTGTCTCAATCCTGTGCACGACCACTTTATGTCTCAGCTTTGGGGCATTGTTTAAAATTTACCCTAGCACTGTTTTCACGAACAGCCAATTTATTTCACCCAAGTGGAGATTTAAGACATCACAGAGCCATCTGGTGGTTTGATTGCCTGCTAATTAAACCTCCTCTCCTGGGCTCTTCACTTCCTCCGGTGCTGAGCTAAACTGTCTGCCCAGAGCATGAAAGCAGAAAAATTAAGCAGAGTAAGATGTGTGGAAGTAAAGTTTAAGCACACACAATTTCAGAGGAGACTTTTGCCATTGCTTTGCAAACGTGAGCTGCCTACAAAGCAGCGGTGAGACGTTTCCTCTCTGGCTTCCCTTAGCTTTTGCACAAGTTTAGAAGTGCAATAGTTTCCCAAAAAGCCCCCTACGATGGAAAAGCATTAAGCTTATGCAGCATTTCTATGGAATTGAGGGCTTGTTTTCACCACTTCCTCCTATGACTTCACAACTTCCGAAGGAGAATTTTATCTGACATTGGAAATGCAGAAAACAAGAAGAAAAATAGAGAAAAAATCCCCAGATACTGAAATTGAGCTGGCTCAGGCATTCCCTGGCACTTTTTCCCAGGAGGGGGTGACAGCCCCGTCCCCAGAGCCCGGACGGGCAGCACCGCGTCCCAGCCTGGCACTGGGGCAGAGCTCTGGGCCCACACTGTGACAGCTGCCAAACACACCTGCCCCAGCGCTCGGCAGAGCAAGGCCTGGGAAATTTAGCTAATTAACTTAGTGCTCATTACTGTTCAGAGACTGGAGCAAACAGCAACAGGCACCTTAGGAAGCTTGTCCCAGCCCCAGGGCTGGCAGCAGTGAGTGAGTGTCCACCAGGACAGCCCTGTCAGCCTGTACAGCCCTGTCAGGCTGTAAAGCTCTGTCAGCCTGTACAGCTCTGTCAGGCTGTACAGCTCTGTCAGACTGTACGGCTC
>NW_008686368.1:76220-88803 GCF_000695815.1 Acanthisitta chloris
ACACGGCACGACAGAGGTCCAAGGCCCTCCTGGCATGTGGCCCCTACCCCTCTGCTCCTGCACAGAGGTGTCCTCAGCTCCCCACTCCTGCACAGATGTGCCTCTGCAAGCTCTACTCCCAAATCTCAGCCTCCTAAACAGAAGTCCAGGCAGGGCCAGGTTGGGTGTTTAATTCCACTCCCGTGATAAATCTCCTCCTGTGATAAATCACAGCTGGAACAGGGTCACCACTGGTATTACCACAAACAAATCCATGTGTTGTGTTTGTTCCACCAAACTCGAAAAGGCCAAATTTGCAAAGCTTTGTTGCACAGGTCTCATCAGTAGCTGTGCAAATCTCCTCCTGGGTTCCAGAGAAGTGCTACCCAAGAGCAAGGGAAGATGGTGACGAGGCAGGATGTCCTCTCTGCGAGGACAGAGCAGGTGCAGCAGTCACACCTGAGCCGAGCACACCCACCCTGCTGCTCTCTGAAGGCAGCAAAGCCCAAACCCTGGGACAGCTTTTCCTAGAGCTCAAACACCACCACCAACCTGAGCTTCCCTGTGAAAAACCCAAACCCACAGAACCCTCATTCCAGCCCGGATCGGTGCTACTGCTGCTGGACAAAGCGCGGAGGAGAAAACCTGGAAACACCAGGGCAGGTCTGAGGGTTTGCAGCCAGGGGAGGGACACTGTGTGATCCTTCACTGGGCAGCTGCTGTTTCTCATCCTTCCTCAGCACTCCTAATTGCTTCCAGTACCTTCAGCATTTGTACTTCTCCCCGATCCCCACAGGAGGAGCCTCAGCACCACATTAGCAGGCAGAATGGGAGACTGCCCAAGAGCTGCTGCAGTTACACACAGCTGTCCTTCCACTCAGGAGCCAGGAAAGGGGTTTTTTAAATGGCTATGAAAGAGCACATTGATCAATCTGGAAAGAGTTTCTAGGGATATTTTCCGTGGACTGAGATGTCTTGAGTCAGAGGCACTGAGTGCATCAGGAGCTATAACCTGAGAATGTGATTCTCAATCTGCTGTGCAGGAGGTGATTTATGGGGACAAAGTTACATCAGAAAGCATTTGCAGGATAACAAGGTGAAACACACCTTTAACACCTTCTCTGCCAGCAAATCACAGGAGACTTCAGAAGTGTTAAGAGAGGGGCTGGTGAGACAGCTTCACCCTGGGAACAGGCAGAACTGGGTTCTGGAAATCATGTGTTTCTTTCCTGACACCACCACAGGCTCCTTCTGTGCCCTACAGCACATTTTCCCCTTCTGAATGCTCTCACATCACCTTCTGCTGCTTTTCCCATCCTCAGCTATAGGACTGGTGAGACCTCCAAGGGCAGAGCAAGGCACCTGCCAAGGCTAACCCCAGCCCAGAGCACCAGGCCCACCCTGCCCAGGCTCTCTGGTTTTCCAGCAGGCAGAGGATGGGATGCATCGCCCCAGGAGCCAGGATCCACCTGGAGCAGCAGTGTGGGCCCAGGGGGCTGCAGATGCTCCAGGGTCCCACCTTCGGGGCAGCACCTGTGATTGCAAAGATCTCAGTTGGCCTCTGGTCTCTGTTCTGGCACAGGCAAACAACTAAACTCCATCTCTCCCACTGAAATCTGCTGGCATTAGCAACAGTTGCTGCAGTAACTGCTCCTGAGGCTGGTTAATTAGAAACCTATAGACTGATGTTACATGAGAAATAAAAGATCTTTTCTTTTTCAGGTGTTCAATTATTAATAAATTAATGAGATGGAAATTGAAGGAAAAATGGTTCTTATTCTGAAGGAAGTTAATATAAAATCTAGAATGCATTCTCTTCCAGCTGATTAACTTTGAGATGGATGTAATATCCTCAAGAGATTTAGTTTGCCTCTTCTCTTTAGTTTATATTCAGATTTGCACTGAAGTAGTTTCTATATTCAGACTAGATCTTGAAGGAATTTTCTTTTACAGAGTGAGTTTTCCTACTTGGAAAGAGAAAACAGAACAAAGACATTTATGAGATGTGGCAAAACCTAAATGTTACTGATCAGAGAAGACTCAACCTGAGCCCAGTTTTCCAGCACTAAACCCAAGTGCATTCTGCAAGCCTTGGGGAGGACACTGACTGCACAGCCCTTTACAGTCTCGGCAGCTGCAACCGCCGCGCCGGAGCATGGGCCAATTCCTGCTCTGCCTCCTGCATCAAGTGGGGAGAAAAGCTGCCCCATTCTGCCACCAAACTGCTGACTGTCACCTCGAGCCGCAGCACTGCTCCCCACTCCTGTGCTGCTCAGCTCTGAGCACACCCCTGTTCCACCTCGCTCAGGGATAACCGTTCCGCTCTTAGCATGTCCTCACACTCAGCACAAGCATTTGCTTTTCTTTCACTCTTTCACTCCTTTCAGGTCCTTGCTACCCTCTCTGAGTGGATGTCTCAAAATCAGTATTGCCATGGAAACTGCAACATCCTTTGGGCTGTTTCTTAAGGTCTTGTGCCCAATGGACCCTTCCCAAATTCTCCTGTGAGCCATCACGGGAATCACCACTGCTGCTACAGCACAAACCCCATCAGGATCTCCTTCTGAGGGCGTCTGGGAACCCAATCACCAGCACCAAAACCACCAACACCTTTCTGCTCTGCCTCTGGGAGACTCTGAGCTGTTCATGGAGCACACATCACTCCCTTCTAAAACTCACTGGATATGTCAAAACTACCATAACTTAGTGTCACTGGAGAGATGAGCTCCAAAGTTCTCTTTGGAATTTCTTAACAGAAGTTTCTGCAGTCATATGTACTTTTCCCTGAGAAAAACAGAAATGTTTTCCCTGTTGTGGTGTTGAGGCCCTGGGATATTGCCCAGGGAGGTGGTGCAGTCACCATCCCTGGAGGTGTTTCAGAGGTGTCTGATGTGGCACTGGAGGATCTGGGTTAGGGTTTGGGGGTCACAGCAGTGACAGGTTCATGGCTGGACTCGATCTCAGAGGTCTCCTCAGACCCTGATGGTTCTATGACTCTGAGAGAGAGCTTTGCAGAGCTGTACTTGCTGCTGCAGGTTAACAGAGCTGCAGGAACTCTTTCCAAGCTCCTTTAGCACCTGCAGTCAGAGTGAGCAATCAAAAAAGGTCTGTCACAGCTTTCCCACAGCATCCAGTTTCTCTTCCCTAGCAGCCTGCATCCACCACATACTGCATACAACATATCCCAAATTCACCATCTCTTGGCCAAAGTAACCTCCTGAGCCCTTTCCAACTCTTCCCAGGCATTTCTGCCAGGATCTGAAATAATTCCTGCTCCTCTTGTCACACACAGGCTCTATATCCTAATGCTTTTTCCAACACTGTGGGTGATGCATGAAACTCTACATACATTCCCTCGTCAAGGCCTCAAAATAGCCACTCTATACTTGGAAAAGGAAACACCTCAGTCCCTGGGGAACGCTCAGCTGTTCATGGAGCACATGCTACCACACTCAGACCTCCCCAGAACACGTAATTCCTTCTGCTGGATGCACTTGGAGCATCTCTCTTCAGCAGGGAGATATCGTCACGGCACACACAGGGATCCACTTCCACAACTCCACTCCTCCATCACATCCATCTCAAATTAGCCAATGGTTCCAAAGTTATTAGGAAAGATGTGGGGAAGGAACAGACAGACCTAGTTTCGCCCTGGGAAATCAGCCTGAAATGGATGCTGTAAGTAACACATGCAAATATCCTTTTGTGTGTTTGACAGTTTGGTTTAGACCTTAATTGCTGAACTGAATCACTTTCAAACTGCATAGTAAAACAAATGAATGCAGGAGCCTAAATGTATGAGTATAAATACCTTTTAAACATTTGAAACTTCAGACAGTGAATCAAAGAGAAGCAGGAGGATGCAGTCTTATTTTTAATCACTTTTCTACTACCCAAATGATAAGAAACAATGAAACCCATGGCAAGAGATATTTTGGCATGCTGCTGAGCTGAAACTCAATGGCTTGACATGCTATTTTGGATCACTTCACTTTGAAGGCTTTGCTAATTCTGCTCTGGATTGCTGCCGAACATAAGCTTGATTTCAAAGCTCACCCTGTTTGGCTCTGCACATCTGAACGGAGAGTGACACGAACCAGCTGAGCAGCTCCGGGAGAGCTGCTGGAAGGTGCCACTGCTCAGAGTGTCTGCGTGAGGGCACCGAGCCCACCACGCGAGGCAGCACCCACGGGACAGTCCTGGGGCTGTGCTGGGGACTGCACTACCTGCTGGTTTGCTCCCAGCAGCTGTGCCCTGTCCCTTCTGAACCCCAGCCTCCCAACAGCCAACCATGATTGCCAATCCAGGTCTCCAGGGGTGTGAGACAGCACGCCAACACCTGCACACCACCTTCCTCCGGCACAGCCTTCCCAGCCCCATCCCCTGAGCACCAGCACAGCCTTCCCCTCCCCATCCCCTGAGCACCAGCACAGCCTCAGGTCTGCAGCCCCTGTGCTGGGGCTGCTGGTGCTCTCTGCCTGGCCCAGCTGGGGGTGAGTGTGGACCTGTCCAGGACCACCTGCCTCTCCTCTCCTGCTCTGACTCAGCCAGCGTAGGACTTCGAGCAGCAAGGAGAGGCAGATCCGTGACAGATTCCTCCAACATACTCCCTCCTCCCCTCCCTCACCGGCAAGCAGCTCTTCACACCACCAGGGAAGCACAGGCTGCTGCCTTAGCACTGACTCCTACCCACCAGCTGCTGCCTCCACTTGGCATCGGCCACGTCCTCTCTGCCCTGGTGCAGGAGCAGCCAGCGCAGCCCCCAGCGCACCACGTCCAGCCCCGAGACCTCCCTCCCCAGTCCTGAAACTGCCTGGGACATAAGACATGCAGGTCATCTCTAGGCTGTGTATCTGCCTGAGGATCTGACTGTGCAGATCCAACTTTAGGGCTTAGGGGTCTCATTCTGCATGGAGAGAGATGTGGGACACACCTACAAATGTCAGCTAAGAGAAGGCAGGACCAAAGGTCGGTGGATGCCCTCCCAGGTCACACCCTGCCTCTGTTTAGATCCCTACACTGAGATCTCTCTCCAGCACCTCCCACACTGGCTGCCAGGTCATGCAATTCACACTCTGAGTGCCCTGCGACGTGGTCCCTCACGTGCTGGGAGACCGTCCGAGCTGGGAAAAGCCAAGCAGCGTATTGATCATTTGTGAGGGACGTCAGGGCATCCTTTGGGACCCCCAGGAGGCCCAGGGCCAACGCTCTGTGCTGCGGATGTGCCCGAGATGTGAGCAGACTGGCCATAAGCACAGTAGGTGCGAGTCGGCTCTAGACTTCTCAGGAGTCATGAACAAGCCCCTCACCCTCTTCACTCAACACACCTGAACCAGCTAGGACTGGCAAGAATTCTCTGCTGTAAGCAGCAGGTTTGGTCCACCCCCATCCTTTCTCTAAATACTTTACCTGGGAATTTTGTCTGCCCAAGTCTCTCTCTCTTCCCTAGCATATCACAAGCACTCTACCATCCCATGCAATGCTGGGTTTTCATCCAATTTTTACAGCTCTGTCCAGAGGCAAAACCTAGTCCTTCGCCTCTGGGACTGATTCTATCAAAGCTAGCAAAAGAATTCCAGCTGAATTCAGCCGCAGCATGTTGTGCCCCAGGTGTGAGCAGAGACACACAGCTCTGCATTCTGCAGGGCTGAGAAAGCCCCAGGCAGTGTCAGAGCCAACACCTGCTCCGCTGGGCACGAGGACACCAGTGCTGCTCACCAGCACCTTCATCCCACCAGCCCTGCTTGTCATCTCTCCTGCTTCCAGTCTCTACACAGTCCTCGAAGATCCCTCTGAGGCATTTGGTTTGCCCAGTAAAAGGAGGAGGTTATTCCCTACTGATGTGAAATGAGATTCTCTAACAGGCCCAGGTGGTTTGCTACTTTTCATCAGTCATAGAATCGCCAAGGTTGGAGGAGACCTCTAAGACCATTGAGTCCAACCACTGACTGCTTAGCACAGTTTTGATAGCAGAGGCAAAGCTTTGCTCAGCACAGCAGAGTCCACGAGGCAGATCATGGCAGAAACTACTGGGTCACTATGGTTTCAAGATACATCTTTAAACTGGTAGCAGCACTAGATCAATTGTGGCCAGGGAAGAGCCAAGCAAAACAACAATTCCCCAGTTTCTGAGGGCAAAACCTGCAGATACTTACTTGGTGCTTCCTCTGCATTGCACAACATGTGTGATCACTTGTGCTGGCTACTGAGAAATGATCTTCCCAGATGTCCTACAACACGCAAACCTTCAGCAAACAGCATGAGACTGAAGTTACCTGTGATGGGCTTCCAACCAACCTATCCACCCACAGAGAAGTCATTCACCAAAGTACTTGTAACCCAACTGGGAACGAACAATTTCAGGAGAAATTAAGCAAGTGCAGCTCAAAATAGCACCCAGAATAGCCAAAGCTGAAATTCACAGTCCCCCAGATGAGTTCTGGGCATAACTGTTAGGTCTGGTGGGTCTGCAGCCTCTGCTCTGTGTGTACCTACCAGTGTAGCAGCACTTCCCAACATCACCTCGATCTATTTCCATTCTAGAACACAACTATAAACAACTTTCCAGTGAAAATCATGCCCAGGGGACTGTGAATCTCGACAGCCTATGATTTAGGAGACTGTGGGAGTGGGTCTTTGTTTCCTGGACAGTTAGCCTTTAGTATGTTGCTTGGACTTACTAATGCACAGAGTAGAACTAAATCTACTCCCTGTGCCTCAGATTTGTAAAGGGCTCATTGAACTGATAAGGGAAATGTTCAGAAAAGGGCTGGAAAAACACAGAGCCTCGGTTAATTAGCACTAGCTAAGGAGCTGCAGGAGTAACTGAATTAGCCTATTTTGTTGCTGTAGGTAAAGATTAAAATGTATTCAATTTATGGCAGTTTTCAAGTTGCTAAGGATTATGAGAACAATGCAGACTATTTTCAGCTCTCCAAGGAGAGTGAATCAAAGGCAAGAGCCCAATCATTCAGAAATGATCCCTCGGGTGATTCGACTGCAGGGCCTGGCTGAACACCCTGCTCGGCCTGACACCCTGGCACTGCCTCCCACCACACAGCCAGACACACCACTGAGGGGCTGAGCCTAAAAGGCAAACCTCGTCTATGCCAGAGGAACTCCGAGGACAGGCACATCCCACCGGGGTGCAAAGGAAGTAAGCGGTGAAGGAACTTGGACAAGTCTCATTATGCCAAATTTCGCTGCTGGTGCTGGCGAAACTTTGGTTCTTTGGTCTAAAATAGGACACTTCTATTACAGATTGTGTTACCCATTATCTGTGCATATACAGAGAGGCAGGGAAGGAGAGGCAGTTGGGTTGTCCCCTGTGCAAGAAAAACGGAGTGTCTGCACAGAGCTGTCTCTGCAAAACAGTGATGCACAGGCCAAGCCAGCAAAGGAAACCTTGCGGCTGCTGCTCCTTACAGACCACTCCACTAAGAGGAGGATGCTGGTGAGTGTCCTTCCTTCCACTGCAGGATGTGCCATGGCTGCAGGCTCTGATCCTGCTGGGAGGCTTATCCACCCTGAGATCTGGCTTTTTTGCCAGAAAGCTGCAAGCAGTCCAGAAGACTCTGGGATGATTGACAGTCCAGTCAGAGAAATGTTACTGGACCCACTGCTCATTAACACATGAACAGGATACCTGTGGATGGTGAGCTGGACAGCACCCTGCAATGTGTGCTTACAGTCCAGAAAGCCAAGTCCATTTTTGGCTCCACCAGAAGAACCACGGCCAGCAGGTCAAGGGAGGGGATTCTGCCCCTCTGCTCTTGTGAGACCCCACCTGGAGTGCTGCATCCAGCACAGAACAGGCAGAGTGGGGCCAGAGGAGCCCACAGAAACGATCGGAGGGACAGAGACGAGGACAGGCTGAGAGAGTTGGGGTTGTTCAGCCTGAAGAAGAGAAGGCTCTGGGGAGACCTTATATCAGCCCTGCAGTACTTCAAGGTTGTTAACAGGAGAGCTGTGGATGCTCCATCCTGGAAGTGTTCAAGGTCAGGTTGGATGGGGGTTTGAGCAACTTTGTCAATGGCATAGGGGTAGGACTAAATGATCTTTAAAATGTCCCTTCTGACCCTAACCCTTCTGTGACTGTCCCTGCTGACCCTAACTCTTTTGTGACTGCCCCTGCTGATCCTAACCCTTCTGTGACTCTATAGCTTGTAAGAAAATAAAATGTTAGAATCCTCAAGGGAAATTCTGAACATGTTGTCAGAAGTAAAAACTCACCAGCAATTTTATTTGCTTTGCCTTTCTCTGTGCCCATGAGTTCTACAGGGCAAAGGCTTCACAGCTTAGTTGTACAAGACTAAGCTGCCCTGGAACCTGACGCTATCTGCTCCAACACAGGGAGAGGAGGTACCTTCTGGGCTAGGGATTTCTCAAGCAAACACAAAGGATGCTGCATTCTCTCACAGGGGTCACTGCCTGAGCAGCAACACTTGGGATGATGTACTTTCTGCACACAATGCTAATATTCACAGTCTAAAGGGCACTTTCGTGTGCAGACTGGAAAAAAAGGACCATTTTATGCATTCAGAGCCAAACAGAATAAAAACAGGACGTGTTTCCTTTGCCTTGCAAATAGCTATTCAGCAGATGCTGCATTCTCTCACAGGGGTCACTGCCTGAGCAGCAACACTTGGGATGATGTACTTTCTGCACACAATGCTAATATTCACAGTCTAAAGGGCACTTTCGTGTGCAGACTGGAAAAAAAGGACCATTTTATGCATTCAGAGCCAAACAGAATAAAAACAGGACGTGTTTCCTTTGCCTTGCAAATAGCTATTCAGCACAGCAGGAGGACATAGATCAAAAAAACATCAAGGAAGGAAGTTTTGCATCAACAGTCACATGGTGTGGTGTGTGCAGAACTGAGGGGACACAGGGGCTCAGACCTAGAGTCAGTTCTCCTCCTGCTAGCTCAGGTTCCCTCTCCCATGTCCTTGTCCTGCATTTGGGAGAGACCTGATCACCACGCACAGGTGGCTGTGGCCAAACTAGGGCTGACAGCCCCAGCTGGGAACTGGGTGGCTGAACATAACTCTGCAAACTGCTTCTAAGCCCCAGGTGTTTGTGCCAGTGCTGAGACTGTGGACAGGCTGAAGCCTGAACCGTGTCAGAAAGCTCTGATACGAGCGTGCCAGAAGAAGCTGTGCAGGATTTGTGCTGCAGGTGATGGAGACACCAGTGCAAGACCAATGCTGAATGAACCAATGTGTTCCACTCTGAAAGCTAAAACAGCAAACCAGGAGAAATCTTTTAGATGCTTTGCTCTTCCTTTTTAATGGCTTTTTGGTGTCCTTGTTTTTGCAGAGGGAGCAGGATTCAGATTACTTGTTCTGAGAAATCCTTTGACATGGAACTAAACTAGCCTTCAAGCAAGATGACTCTACCAAAGGTTGTCCTTTAATCCACTTGGTGTTTGCACAGTGTACTTATCTGAGGCACTTCCATGCCTCCACTGATATTATGATCTCAGACCTTGGCAGAGTTTAACACATTTATGCACAGAACCCACGTGTGGCACAGAGGGCTGTTACTTCCACTGCCCAGAGGAGGAGCAGGGGCACAGAAGCTGTGCCTGGTCTGTCCCTGGACAGAAACAGGGCACTGCCCTGCAACCACCCACAGTGCCAGGGCTGCTGGTATGGTCCCTGGGCCAACTGACCCCGAGTCTGACACCCTCCTGGGCAGTGCTCACACACAGCTCAGCACCAACACAGACCTTCCATGTGTACTGGTACAGATCTAGTCAAAAAGGTCATTCGTGCCCACCCCACAGAGCCCAAGCACACCCAGACAGCCTTGATAGCAGGGCTAGTGAGTCTGAAGGCTCATATACCGAGTCTAAGGCTCCCATGCCCCCAAGAATCCTCCTCCAAAGGCCCTTTGTGGTGTTTATTATTGGGGACAGTAAGGATTTCAAACACAGAGCTGGTAACTGGTTATCTTACCTGTCATTGTAATGCACCCTGAGACATCCCTCACTCTGAGCTCACTCCTTTGCACGTGAACAAGGGAGAGATGGCAAAGAGACACAAGCATGACTTTCTTTGCAGCCTGGGGGGGACCTGGGCACACTGGAGATTCCCAAACCACTCACCACAGAGACCCAGTCACGCTGCACTCCCAGCGCACAGAGGGAGCAGGAGTCACAGTCCCCGAGGCTGAGGGAGGTGCTGAGCCAACCTGCTGTGCCATGTGCCTTGGCACATTGCTGCTACATCCCTGTATTTGCAATAAGCATTTCCACCTACCTGCAGCATAAAGCAATGGGAATCAGACACCAGGATACTGCTGTTCAGCTTCTACCCAGCCTGGGCTGAAACTGCTGCTGTACAGCTCTCCCTCGCCAGGCTCTAGGTGATGACTCTCTGTTTCCCTGCACTGCTGCCTGATGCACTGAATGCCCCACACCCAGCTCAGCAGGTGAAATCCTGGTGTCTGTGGGTGGGTTGTGACCTGGGTGTCGTATGCCACGCGCTGCTGATGGCCACGCTGCCCCACGGAGTCACCAGGCAGGGCCCTGCACACACTGCACAGCTACTGCAGGGCACCCAGGGACACCCTGGAGGGACCAGGCAGGCCTGAATTTGCACTGCAAAGCAGCCACCGGGGCCCAGCAGACAAGCCCATCCACTTTCACTCAGCCACACACAGACCACAGTGCTCCTCTGTGGACCGTGACAGATTCCACCACTCTCGTTTCCTTCAGCCACTGACTGCATGAGGAGCAGAACTGCCTTGAGAAAAAAAAAAACCAAAACCCAATTATCTCACCCAGAATTAATTAGAAAAGTATTCCCTTTCAGTGGGCAAGGAAATTAAGAGACAAAGTGATCCGAGCACAACGTAAATCGATGACAGTGTCAGACAAGAACTCCAGATTTCCAGATCTGTGTGCTCTAACCACAAAATCATCCTCACAAGGCTCTGGAGAGCAGCAGCCCCTGGTGCCCGTTACACACTGCTGCTAAACATGCTGGAATAATTTTCCACAGAAGAAAAGACCTGTCCTTTATCCACTCTGCACTTCTACACGTTTTAGCTTCCAGAAGAGTATTACAACTCCTCTAGCAAGATACGCTCGGTGTCCCCAGCACATCAGAGACAGTCTAATGAGCACCTACCACTGAGATGCTGTGTCTGCTTCTGCTTTTTCTACCATATGCCTCAGCTTCTGCTCTTCCCTCCTCCTCTTCTAAGCCATGTGCTGCCTCCTGTGCCTCTGGCCCTGCAGCAGGAGCCTCTGCTCAGGGGCTGTGCCCAGACCCAGAGCCAGACAGCCCCTCCCGACCCACCAATGGCCAAAGGGTGTTTGCAGTGGTCCTTCACTACAGTGGAGACACAGCATTATGCCACGTGCCTCGCCAGAGGCTGCCACACACCAGGAAAAGCAACCAAGCAGCGACACACACCTGGCCCTGCCTCCCACTGGCATCCTGGGGCTCGTGAAGTGCAGAGGAGCAGAACACGAGCCCACGCGCAGTCCCCTCTGGGACGCCTCGGCCACACCACGCTGCAGCTGTAGACAGCACTAAGTCCCCTGTGTGCCAAGGGACACCTGCAGCAGCACACCCTGTGCAGGAAGAACACCTTGGAGGACACACAGGAGTGGAGCAGGCTGAGAGCAGGCACGAGCTCAGGAGAGCAGCTCAGCCACACGTGGAAACCTTTTATAGGACTACTGTCACCTGGCCACACTTCACAGCATACCCCAAGGAAAAGGATTTCAGGCCAGAGAGAAGTTCTAGACCTTCAGCTGAGCACACAGACAGCAGCTACATCAGCTATTTTTCCTCCCCACTTGTTTTTTTGCCTCTCCCATTGTGCGAGCAGTTGCCTTTTTGCTCTAAGCTTTGGAACTTACACAACCATGAATGTAACAGCAAATTCCTTGAGTTAACTGAGCTCAGGTGGGATCAGGATTAAAGGAGAGGCTGCTCACAAGCAGGGCAATGACTGTCTCTCTCCAGCTGGGTGTGAAGCGCTGCCCACTCCTGCCTGCAGACAGTTCTCCTCGCTCCTCCCAACACCCATGCACGGCAGCAATGTCTCTCCCCAGAATGTTCCTGTAGCTGTTCCTGGGAGCAGCCAGGGCTCTCCTGGCAGTGGTCACACCTCAACACCAACGAAAGGGACTCCACCTGCACTCATGATAAGCTGTGGGGAGAGGAGAGTTCAAGACAAAATGCCTTTCCCCAGGAGATTGGATTTTTAGAATGCATTTCATCTGGTAACCCAAACTTCAGCAGCAGAGAACTAACCTACGCTCCGAACGAGGCAAGACAGCACCCATGGGAAGCAAAACTTCCATACAGCAAACCCAGCTGCAGAAACATCTGGAGAGAACAGATTTAGAAGCTTCTGACAGAGTTTTCATCCCCAAAGGCAAAATGTCAGAAGGACTTTCTGCGGAGGGCCCTGCCCCCTGCTCAGAGGGAAACAAGCCTCGAGCAGCGGCACAGACCCTGGGCAGCAGCGGCACAGACCCTGGGCAGCAGCAGCACAGACCCTGGGCAGCAGCAGCACAGACCTTGGGCAGCAGCGGGACAGACCCAGGGGGGCACCAGGTCAGCCCCCCGGCGGCAGAGAG
>NW_008686368.1:89124-89611 GCF_000695815.1 Acanthisitta chloris
GCAAAATCCCTAAGGCAGAGAAAAAGAGCTGCTTGAATTTTATTCTTCTACCTGGTGTTTAGTGCCAAGAATGCCAAGCCCGGTTTTTAGCGATGCTGCCTCTTCTTCTGCTTGCACAGGTCTTAAAACCTCAGTGGATTTCAAATTCTCTGATCTTCTCAATGCAAAGCACTTTGGGGAATGGTATCTTCTCTCCTCATATGGACACTGAGAGGCTCCATTGCCCCTCATTCAGGGATGTCAGTGCTCCTTGGAGTATCATCAGTTAGAGGTGAGGAAAATAGAATGAGAGAGTGGCTAAATGTTCCTAACCAATGGAATAACCAGACAGAACAAACACCAAACTCCTCCAAGCTACCCTCAGAAGCAGCAGAGAAAGCCTTTTCCAGCCAAGCCAGGATCACACTGCCCCAAATGGGAATTTGGTCTTGGAGAAGAAAGGAAAAGATTACATAAGTATTTTGGTCTCTGAACACACTTTTCTTCC
>NW_008686369.1:0-5523 GCF_000695815.1 Acanthisitta chloris
TTCCATAACTGGGAGAGGAGATGAGCAACCCTGCCTGTGTAGGACTTACATGGAAATGGCATTTTTATGGGAATGTTTGAAATGCATCTTACAGGCACCCAGTTAAACACTCCTCTCATTCTGGCCACAGGCCAGTTTGGAGTCCTTTGAACTTCTTGCCCTCCAGGCAGAACCCAGGGTTGAGTTTTCCAACTGACTTCCAGGTTGTCGGGTCATTGCTATCCACAGCAAAGAGAGCCCAGCCACCTGAAGTATTGCCCACAGCATTGCATGCATCTTGTTGGCCATGATCACAGTTTCATAGACACATCTAAAGGCAGGCATTGTTTGCTGCAGCTTTTGTGGCACTGTGTCCACTGGCAGACCTCTGCTTTTAGCAGGGCTAGAAATCGGACCACAGCTGGTAGCCAGGCAGTCTGCCAGTGTGCTGGGCACATCAGCCATTCCTCATGATATATAGCAGCTGAGCTAGATTATTTTATTATTTTTTTTGTGGAAGCTCTGAAACACATTGAGCTTGCCATGTGGGAAAGTGTTCTGTTAGTCCTGTGCTTGTCTGCATCCATTTGTAGCAAGGCCACATGAGTTTGGGAGCATATTTCTGCTCCTGGCTTAAAACTTGCTTTCAGCATATTGTGCACACATGCACAAAACCTCTTGTTAAGATAACAAGGTTCTGTTTCTAGGTGCAGATCCTCAATGTGGTGCATGTAGTCAGGGAAATAAAGCTAAAAGTGTGTGTAAATTCAGAGGCTGCTTTTGCAGCTCTCGTGTACCATATGCTGCTCTTGGGAGAATAGGATTTCAGCCCAACAATCAGGATCCTGTGGGAGTTTTTCACTGCTGCTTTGCTGTCCTGGACAGAGGCTTTGCATGAAGTTACTACTCCTGAACCAAAATGAGAGTTGAATGACTTTCATAGTCTCATTATTCTGAAAGGTCCTGCTTTAAGCTATCAATTCACGTTATCACTGTTGGTTTCCTCCTCTTTCTTCAGGTGCTAAATTTTAGACTTTCCTATTTCAAGGCAGACAAGGGTAAGAGAGGAAGCCACAATATTAATTCCTGTACAGACACACTGATTCTGCTTTTCTAAGCTTAATATCCTAAAACAGGAAAAAAAAAACCCCATTCCTGTGAGAGTAACAAAACCAATTCAGCATCATTTTTTATGGCTCTAGCTTGTTTAACTCATCCTTCCAAGCCTATGGTCTCTTCCTGACCACTTGTGGGGCTAAATGGCAACGTGTGCAATGGCATATTGAGGGTTCATTTGCATTCCTAAACGGACTGACATGCTGACTGCCAGCTCAGAATAGATAAGGGGTTGAAGTGGCACTATAGAGGGGACACTAACTACCATTGATTTATATTACTTAGCTCTTTGCTTCTATAGGATGAGTGAGAGTTTAGTGCGTCTGAAATATCTACTTCTGCCTCAAGTATGGTTGAAATTGGCCAATAGATTCAAAAGTTATTAGAGGGGATTAAAAGACAGACAGCATGACCAGATAAGCCCTTTTCCTCAGAAAACTAGGCTAAAAAGGGAAAAAAAAATCTAGTGCAAGGACTCTTGTGATGTCCTCTACATCCTGTTTTTTTTCACAGTCTGTGGTAGTTAATACTAGAAGCTCTTTACAAAGGAGTGATGCAGCACAAATAGAGACTGTGCTCTCTTTTCCTCTGTTTATTTACATTGCACCTGCAGTATTGAATGTTGTCATCCCATTGATCTGACATCATCCCCTTGTCTCAGCAGATGAAAACTGTTGTGTGTGAGAAGTGGCTTCAGGTTACCAAAATCTGACACCTGCCCCTTGGCCAAAACAGCATTAAGCTACCTGGAGACAAGCCCCATGGACTAGTCTCTGTTTGTCAAAGGACTCTAAGACAAGCCAACATGTAAGTCATTTTTTATCCTAGAGCAACTGATGAAGACTCTGCTGCTTCTCCTCAGTCAAGATGTGAACACAGAAATATTTTAGTTGATTAGGGATAAGAGGCTGTGCCCATCTCAGCCCCAAATATATACTTGACTGGCACATTTCACAATGGACAACATTTTGCAGTCTAGAATCTGTCAGTCCAGTCAAGGTTTACAGACTGAAGGAGGTGGGGAAGCCCATAAGGTGCTATGTTTGGTCTCTAGATAAGAGCTTGCCACTTTGCATGAACAGCAAAGCTGATGACCCTTTGATCCCTGTGCATATCTGAGAGCAAACTCTGTTAATCATGATGCCATGATCCAGGAGGAGTGCTGGAAAGGGATTGGGTTTAATAGAGCCTTTCATCTGAGAGAAGGGTGCTGGGATGATAGCCAACCCCAGTTTCAAGAAGGAAAATAGCTGAAGACTGTGAAGGTACTAAGACTTGGAATTTAATTTCAGGCTAAATAAAGACATGTTCTGGGATATGGATTTTGAAATGTGAAGGAAAGGTATGAGGCTATGATTTGGGGCTCCGGGTTATCTTGGCATTTCTACCCCAATTTTCTATGTTCCTTTTTATGTAGCAGAGCTGGTACAGATTTTCAAGCCAACACAGAAATCCAGAAATAAAAGGAATAGCTGGTTGTGAACCTGCCACCCACGCGCAAAAATCCAGTGAACCAGTTGGGCTACAGCACTTCTTTCTCTCTTCCTGCTCCCATAACATCCCCTTCTCTCTGTGCCTGAGCTCTTCAAAGCATTGCTGTGGCCCACGAGGCAGCTTTGCAGAGCAAGATGAGGAATGAGCTCCAGCTGACAGCCTGGAGACACTGTCTTGTCCCTCTGCAACTGTAGGGCTGGGGTTCTAGTAGCTTCTGATCATTCTCAGAGGGGAGACATTTTATGGCTCAGAATCACTACTTCAAACTCTTTTTGGAGGAATTTGGATTAAGTGGTGGGCAATGTGGTTGGTTGAGGTGATGGACACTAGTTAATGTTCACACATACCAAAGGAAAGGTTTCACATGGGCCTTACTTGGGCTTTCAGACCTTCTGAGCATGTCTCACCCCAGCTCCTAGTGCACCTGCACTTTCTGTATGGGGAGGCAGAGGATGATGGGCTGCAGGGAAAAGCCTTGGAGAGCTGGGAATCCCTTTGTCTTGCTGGTGGAAGAGGTAAATGACTTCATACCTTCCTGCCCTTTGTCAGTCCATGGTGTGTTTGTCCAGTGCCTAGTGGCAAAATAATTTAATCTGGGGTTTCTGGGTGCTATTGGCAGAACAAAAAATAGCAACAGGAATTTTGGGGGCTGGCCTTCAATTTAGAGGCTCAAAGAAGTTTGTGCACACTTTGAAATCCTTTCCTGGCCTTCCCCCTCAGCTGGACACTTAACATTGGGAAGGAACACTTGGTACCATGCCTAGTCCTCAGGATTAGTAATTTACTTTGTTGTCTGTATGAATCTAAAGCCTCTGACATTGCAGCAAAGCTTCAGCCAAGTTCCTTCTTGGAGAAGTCTGGGACGAGGGAATTAATGTGGTGTGTGCAACAAGGCACTGTGTCCTAGAGTCATTATCTGTGACCCTGCTGTCTGGGATGGACCAAGCTGCCTTTACCCCAACTACATCAGGTGTGCAGCTGTGAGGAACTCCACTGTCCCACTGCAGCCAGAAGAAAGCTCTGAAAGTGGCTTGATGTCAGATAGCAGCTTCCCAGCTGAACTCTTGACATTCCCTCTCCTCCTGGGGACTACAAAGCTGCTGCCTTTTGGCAGCTTGTGCTCCAGAGTCTCAGAATAGGTACCTTCTGCCCCTTCTCGTGCTGGGTTGGTTTATGGGAGGCTTGGGTGCATGCTGTGTAGTCCAGGAGTGGGTCACTTGCTCATGCCTGGAGATTGCATGGTGCCTTACAAAGTACTTTATGCCTCTGCCCTGGCCTTAATCCCTTGGCAATGTATATTCTGTACAAAGTTCTATCAAATGCTTCACCCATCCCAGCCTCCTCTGAAACCAGCTCAGACTTGTTGTTTTCATTTCTTGTTAATTTGTGGTGGTGTTTTTTATTTCCTGTGCTGCAAGAGATACTGCCTGATATAACCTAACTCTGACAGACTCCTGATACTAGCTCCCTCCCACCCTCCTCATTCCTGTTCGTCTTGTGGCTCATTTTGAAATTGCTATTATTTCATCCCTCTGGGGCACCAACTAAGGCTACCCCGATGATGGATGCTGCCAGACCAGATGCATAAATATTAAGAAAGGCGGAAAGAGGCAGACCTGGGATTTCTTTGGGCAGAACAGAGATGGGGATGCTGTACTTAGAGCTGACCAACACAACTGCAATCTGAGCTCCAAATTTAAAAGGCTGTGGATTCTGGATAACCTAAAGCTTTAGCTGGGGCTATAATTGTGGCTAACCAGCTTGTGGTCAGGCAGAGAAGCAAACATGCTGGTTACACTGGAAATTTTCTCTAGACCACTAATGGGCTTGTTCAGGACACTGGGCTGGTCTCCAGATGTATCTTGTACCTTGTTTAATTTCTGTTGCTGGTAGTGCAAGACAGATTTGTGATCTTTGCATAGTTTTCTGAATCTTGACATGCAAATATATGACCCTGTTCATGGTCCTGGAAATTATTATGTTAACTGTCAATCTGAGATGTAATCTGTGTAGTGCAGTATCACAAGTCACCTGTCTGTGTGACCACCTTAATAGATCAGTGTGTGATATTCTGTAATTGCCAAAAGTTTGGTGTGATCAGAAATATTTGGGTACTGGAAGAATAGAAAATCTCGATTAATGCTGAGTTAGCTGTCTCTTCTTTAATGCTGTTTCCAGTTCAATGGATGTCTTGATAATAGTGTTTGGTCTGAAGGCCACGACTTATTGATGGTCACAGATCAAAATACCTCCTAATAAATTATGCTGCTCTATTTCTGTTAAAAAGTGTGCCAAGGAACAACATCTATAAAAGCATGGGGAAAATCTGAGCAGTCTCAACAAGGACTCATAGCATCACTTCTCGGAGTAAGAGCCAACATGACTGAAGTACATTTCCAGAAGTGAAGTTTGGGGATTTCAAATTTGAGGCTGGCAGTGCATCTTTATTTTGGACCCTGTAGCACAAAAGGCTCACTGTGTTTTTAGAGGGTGCCAAATTCAACTTGTTACTTCCTGCAACTCTTTCTGTATCCTTCTACCCAGGTATTCCACCTTGGATCAGCTATAGTTTTGGAAATGTGAGGATATGTAGATCAGAAATAACACTGAAAAGGCACAGAATATTCTTCTTACAGCTCAGGGTTGCAGTTAATAGTGTAAGAAAGTTTAGATTGACTAAAATCAGTTTAACGTTCACAGTCTGCAAAATGTTACCTCTGTTATTAGCTGTGAACATTGAGGGCAAGGGCTGGATCACTAGAGTGATCACACAAAGATCTTGAAAACCCTGCACCCAATTCCGACTGACTAAACTGACACTTTGTAAAATCAGGGATTATGAATGTAAAACAACCCAGTTGCTGGAGGTGATCTCTCAAGATTTACATGGAGTATCCTAGGGATACTGTGACTCCTCTAAGGGTGTTACTTCGG
>NW_008686369.1:5553-39271 GCF_000695815.1 Acanthisitta chloris
TTTTCCAAAAAATATTTGCTTACAAAAAATGTGCAAATTACCTTCCTCTATTTAAAACTAGCGATCAGGATCTATTATATTCTCTGTAGTAAGAAGATTGGAAGCCATCACATTTCAGAGCATAGAAAAACTGACTGAAATTCCAAAATTCCTCACTTCAGTCCACATACTCCAGCAAACCCTAACAGCAGCTGTTTGTAGAGTTAATGCTTCCTTAGGTAAAAACTTTTGCTTTGTGACATCCATGGAGCATCCATTAAAACACAGATTGTGGAGCAGAGCAGATTGTGTGGTACTGCCCATCTGCCCATCAGATACCCATGCTTACTTTTTAATAAGAGCAAGGAGCTGGATGTAATGTCATGCAGTCATAATTCTTGGCAGTTGCTATAGTTCATATGTTTATTGGAAGCTGAGGCTCTGGAGCATTTTTCAGATGTCTTTATGCTTCCTGCATTAGTTCTTGGGGTTTTTTTCAGCTGAGCTCTCAAGGCTCCCAAAGCCCTGTTTAGTACGGAAAGAGACGTGTCCTGTGGAGTGTTTCATGGGGAGAATGACTATACTGAAAAAAGGTGAACTTGTCCAGAAACACCAGCCTGGGCAGTGCATGTTTGTAAACCTAGAGCATTTTTAGATGTTTTGAGAAGGACAAGGGGACAATTTTCCTGTAAAAGAGCTGGGTATGAAATGTAGGAGCTATGCTGAGAGATGACAGACTCTTCCTTGGAGAGAAGGTGAGTTGTGTCAGGCTGACCTGGGAGAAGACAGCACTTTCTGCTGTCTGAAAGTGGATTGCCTTGAACTCATCTGTCAGCCTTGGGATGTCATTTAGGAGTTTAGGCTTGGAACCAAAGCTTGAAATGGAGGAGATTATAGGGCAGCTGGAGCCAAGGGAGAGTTTCTCAGTGGTTCATCCAGAAAGCTCTCTCATACCACATGCTGTCTCAGTCACATGGACACCTTAGGAGAAGGCTTCAGGAGTGCTGAAGGAAATACATCCATCCCCAGCCCTGTTGTCCATTCTCTGTGCCGTGGCACTGAGTCTTCAGCATCCCTGTTTACCTAAGACTGCCTGGCATGTGCTCACAGCCATAAAATTAGGGCATTTCTCCTTGCTATGCAGGGCTGAGGGAGAAGAGATGCTCCTGGGGGTTCACAGCTCTTAGTGTGGGCTTTGGAAGCAGCAGGAAGGATGATTTCCTGGGTTTTCTGGAGCAGCCCTGAAACTCAAGGGACAGGACTTGCAAGTCTCTCTCATTTCTTCTTTCCCATTGCTTCCAACTCAATTTAGGATGCAGGATGGCAATAACAGAGTATGCTTGGAGTTCCCCTGCTCCTATGACCTCAGCCTTCTAAAGAGCAAAGTAAAACTGGAGTTTGCCCTCAGGAAGGTGATATGGTACAAAATTCCTTCTTTTAATAAAAGCCCCATTTAAATAATCAAAGTCCCAGAGCTGAGATGCAACTGGACCATGTGCCCAAGAGAGCATTTCAGAATACTTTTACCCAACAGTTGGTATGAGATCAAACAGACTTGGCATTGCGCTGTTTCCTGGATAACACGCCGTCATTATTTATTAATCTGAATCAAAGTGCTTGATGTTTTCATGCTATTAGTTAGACAGAGCCTTATCGTCTGCATCCCCTTTTTTTTTAAAATTTGTTGTGTTTCAAGAAAGTTTTGAAGCTGTTGCAGTGGGAAATCCATAGCTTAAGTGGCAGCTTGCTCATCTTTTATTTATTTTTGTAATAATACCATTGTTACTCATTCAAAGCTCCAAAAGATCCTTGTCCTCAGACAAAAGTTTTGTGTTTGGATGAGATTGTCAGGATGACTTTTAGAAGAAAAGCATATTTTCCTGGTTTTGTATAGGTATTGTCACTTCTTTTGCTTCGTGATTTGAAGAGGTGTAATGTGTTTGGTCAAAACCAAGTAATTTCAAAATTAATTTTTATATTAGGATCAAAATGGCTGTGCAAAGTTCCATTTTCTTAATATATTTCAGAAACAGAAGCATGGGAATGTCAAACCAGTGGGAGAACCAGCAATGGGATGTGATTAGGGTGATTTCTGGCCTGTTTCCCATTATTGTTGGAGAGAAAGGGGTTTTTTTTTTCCCCCCTATGAAAAATGGTGATATTCTCTGATAAATCTGTTCCCTTTTCCATTTGGAGGCTTCTTTGTTGCAGAAAGAAATTTGTAACTCAAAGTAGATGCTCTTTACTAAAATGCTTCTCTATTGGAAAAGCATTTTTCTATAGAAATAGAGTTTCAATAGGAAATTTGCAGTCAGCTGTTCCATACGGCAGGCAATGCTGCTCCCCCTTCCTCTCGAAAGGGTGGCTTCATACAGAACCTGCTCTTCTGCATATCCATACCACTGCTGTGGTTTTAGAAGCACATTTTCCTATTTCAAAATGTTTTCCTGTCTCCTGTTTTTGTGTAAAACATCCTCACAAAGAGGGAGGATGATTAATTGGAAACTACAGAGGAAACTACAAAATCAATTGCACTCAAAGAACTGTCTAATGTAGAAACTAAACAAATAAAAAACCCCAGAGAATTATGTTTTTTTTTCTCTCTCTTTATTCAGTCATCAAAGCCTTAACTGTTACTTGGAAGATTTTTCTGAAATAGAATTTTACCATTATATTTTACCTTATTAGTGCTCAGCTGCACATTATCTGTGAACATAGCAAACAATATTACAAAAATAGCTTGAAAACTGTCTTGATAGACTCCAGAGTTATTCAGACCATTTACACCAAAAGGAGTTCTGATCTCCAAGCTCATTGTGCTTCTTTGTAAAATTAATCCGTAAGATTCTCTGCTCATAAATAACTGTGAAATGACTGAACTTTAAAACATAAGACATCTCATGTGCTAAACCTCACGGAAGAATAATCTCTTGATAAATTTAGTTTTAAAGTAACGGAAGCATAGATGATTGCAATTCTATTTTTAGACATGCGCGGTAAAACATTTCTATTTAGTTTGTAGTAGTGCTAGTTTCAGTCAGAAGCCCCAAATGAAGATGGAGGTATGAGAACAAGCAGGAGCAGCAGGACCAGTGTGGTAAACAGTCCTGGCCCTGGGTTTGGGGGCAGTCTTGTGAAGATGAACCCAGATTGTGTCTGCTAGAGCAGGGAGAAGGAAGCAGTGTGTGAGATACGAGCTGGTTAGCACTGATGGCATCACTAGTCATGTCAGAAAGACCTGAAGACCAGGGCCTGTATCCCTGCTGTCTATTTGTACCAGCCAGGAGAAAACAAACACAATGACACCATCAGTTCCTGCAATCATTACAGTGTGCATCGGGCAAAACAGAGGCAGTGATCTAGGCCATACCTAAATAAGAGGTACAAGTAGACCAGACCCTGAGGTGTGTTTCTGGTTTGGGTCTGTAAGGAGAAGGGAGTTAGGATAAATCAGCAGAACTCTAATTCTTTTTAGCCACCGTGATGCTAAAT
The DNA here is from genome assembly GCF_000695815.1 of Acanthisitta chloris. Classification (NCBI taxonomy): domain Eukaryota; kingdom Metazoa; phylum Chordata; class Aves; order Passeriformes; family Acanthisittidae; genus Acanthisitta; species Acanthisitta chloris. The sequence goes on from NW_008686369.1 coordinate 9,025, forward strand.
GTTAAGCATGTGAACAAGGATTTCCTGTTAGTTTCTTAATGTCAATATTCAATTCAATTTTGGTTCATCTGAGAGTATTATAAATTGTAAGAATTGAGAGGTAAGAATTGAGAGGATCAGTAATGCTTTTAATGATTTGGTCTTTCAAGCTAGATGTTCTCCTTGCTTGGGCCTAAGGGCTGGCTTGCAGGCTCTCTTGTCTTTTGTGATGGTATTTCACACAGCTCTCTTTGCCAGCTCCATCCCTTCAGGAGATGGAAAGGTGAGGTAGAAGTTAGACTCTGTGTTCTTACAAGTCTTTTCCAACCTAAATGATTCTAGGATTCTAAGTCATGCTGAAGACCAAGGCTGCAGTACAAAGCTCCAGTCTGGTCTGCTGTGACCATTTCTTCCAGGACGTCTTTAACTTCTTTAACTTTAGCTTTAACTGCTGACTGACTTGGAGATCAAGTGAGAGGCAATTTCCACAAAGGATGGTGTGGTGGATTAACCTTGTCTGACTGCCAGGTGCCCATCAGGCTGCTTTCTAACTCTGTCTTCCTCAGGTTGGATTAACCCACTGTACAATCCTGTATAAAGGATGCAGTATATCCTGGAGACAATCCTGGAGAAGGATGCAGTATATCCTGGAGACATGGACAAGGGAAATATGAAATGCCATTCAAATTTACCTCTTTTCTTATCCCTACTTACATTTCTCTCTTCTCTGTCTGGCAGTAGAGATGGGCAGAAGAGACCTGGGATCCCAGACAGCTTTTCTGGAGTTAGGAGTTTTGGGAGTATTTTTGGAAGGAAAGTAGAGACAGGGAAGCATATTTTGGAGGCAGGCTAAACACTTGTGTGGGAAGAGAGGAACTGTGCAATCCCACTTGTTCTGGTTCTAAAATCACTAGACACTTTGATATAATTTGCAAGACAAGCCCAAGACTGGAGTAGGAAAGTGGATGTAAGCTAGGACAGATGATACGCACTTTCAGCTCTTATTTAGATTGTTTTGTTATGATCCCCTACAAGTCATGGATGCCACTAGCCTACATTATACCCTGCTTTTAAAGAGACTAGCTCAAAACAACTTTTACCCATGTAACTGCAGAATCCAGACCTCAAACACCCCTTTAATTTGTAGAAACAAAACTTTTTCTAGATTTTTGAGTCCTTGGTGAGTCTGAGAGTATCAGGATAACCTGGATGACCCTGTTTCTGGGGACAACATGGTTGTCATTGACTAATTAAACATATGCCATTTGTTGAAATTGAAGATCTATATTTCATGTTCTAAAATAATTGTGTGCACTGGAAAGCTGTTGTAGAAATGTTAAAGTTTGCCACACACTGGAGTGGAACAGCCCCATGGTCCATTCCTTTACCACCATGTGGTTAGAGGTAGTTGGTCTCCATTTTTGAGAAGAGTCAAGCAGAAGAAAAGCTAATGCACATCATATGCTTTGCATCATGCTCCAGAATGGTATGAATTTTGCAGGGGGGACAGATTTCAGTCCAGATGCCCCTGCTCTGTCAGAGAAAAGCAGACATGCAAGTAAAGACACACAGTTCCCAGATACCAACAGGTACATATCAATACCTGAATTTTGGTGTCCTAATAAAAAAATTGAATCATCAGGAGCTTTCCTAGGATCTAAAGCATAGTTTATCTCACTGAAATAGATATTGGGAACAGGAGAGATGACTCATGTCCTAGCAGTGTCTACTTCTCCCTTAATATCTAGCATCCTGCATCTTTTTGGTTTGGCTAGTTGGTTCCAATGCATCTGAGTAGTTAGCTTTTTGTTGATTCATTCTATTCTGTGTATGAGGCCATTTCACAAGAGTTACATATCCAATGCATATCTGTTTTTTAGCCAGAAATTTCTAGAACACATTATTTGACTTGTCTCAGTTGAGGAACTGCACTGTAGGATGGATAAACATACAGGTGAATGTATAGAGGAGCAGGCAGTACTTGATTTACTACCCTTGTACATGTAAGAGATCTGACCAAAATCTTGCTTTGTCTCATCAAATTTTTATTTTTAGTTGAAATTGTCTTGTAAAAGGGAAAAAAATCTGAATGTTCAAGCAGTACAGTAATTTCTGTATCATTTTAAGACCCTGTCAGAGTAGTATTACACCTCAAAGGCATAATGTAATTTGTGGACTTTTACCCCCAATATTCATATATATATATATATATATGTAGGAGGAGATTAGGGTCAAGATGTTGGATGATATCTCAGTGGAATTGCTGTTTATCACTGCTCTTGGTAATCTCAGAATCATATCATAGAATGGTTTGGGTTGGAAGAGATCCTAAGGATCATCTCGTTCCAACCCCTCTCCCCTGCTGCCATGGGCAAGGACACCTTCCACTAGACAAGGTTGTTCAAAACCCCATCCAACCTGGGCTTGAACACTTCCAGGAAAGGGGCACCCACAGCTTCTCTGGGCAACCTGTGCCAGTGCCTCACTACCCTCATAGTAGAGAATTTCTTCCTAATATCTAATCTAAACCTTCCCTGTTTTTAAGTTTAAAGCCATTCCCTCTTTGTCATGACTCTACGTGTACTTGTCAAAAGTATCTCTCCAGCTCTCTTGTAGCTCTTTTAGGCACTGGAAAGTACTATAGGTCTCCCTGGAGGTTTATCTTCTCCAGGCTAAACAACCCCAACTCCCTCAGCCTGTCTTCTGTCTTATAAGAGAGGTGCTCCAGCCTTTGGAGCATCTTTGTGGTCCTCCTTTGGACCTGCTCCAACAGATCCAAGTTCTTATGCTGGGGGCTCCAGATCTGGATGTAGTACTCCAGGTGGGGTCACACAAGAACAGAACACCTTCTTCAACCTGCTGGTCATGCTTCTTATAATGTAGTCCATGACATGGTTTGCTTTCTAGTCCAACCAAGTAGTAATGAAGTTATTTTTAGGAATAGTATTTTTTTTCTTTCAGGAAGTGCAAACAAGCTCCCAAATTATGGAGTTACTGCATTTTCCATGTAGAAAACATCCTGCATTGGTACTATCATGAGATATTTCCCTTTCACAGGCCACGTGATGTGTTGTTTTCTGGTTTACTCATTGACTGTTTGGTCCCATAAGCTAAATTAAGCAAGAAGCCACAACAGGGTTTGCAATGCTAGGCCTCTATTGTATGCTTCCAGTGCATTGTGCCTCAGGCCCCATTGAGTATTACCAACCACTCAAGCATGCACTGTTGACACATAAATGCGTATTTGGATGTAACTTGTTAGTAAATGCAATGTCCCCAGCAGTTTTATTTGGATGATTATATTATTGCTAATTAACAGAAAATGTCATGACTTTTGGAAAAGAATTGTTTGTGCAATGGGTTATTTACTCTGAAAAAATCTTCCATGTAAAAAAGATGAGAAAATTATACAGGGCAGAATAGGAAGAATGTTCAGGATTGCCACAGGGTTCTCAGAAGCGTGAGTCTCATTGACATCAGTGGGACATAGACAAAACCACTCCTGGTAATGTGACTCACTCATATACCTCTAAAATCATCCACATTCACCACTCTTTAAATGCTCCTCATCATTTGCTCAGATGCACTTTAGGTTTTAGTTAGTGTCAAGAGAAATAAGGTTTAATTCAGCTAAACCTACCAGCAAAATGTAGTAGCTAGAAGGCGGCAATCTTAGTGATAACATTAAAGGCTACTAGATATTTTTTTAAAAAACAATGAAAAATCCCAGGCTTCTATGCCTCCATGTTTCTGTCAGCTTCATTTACATAATGGTTTAGAGCATTATGTAATTCAAATCAAATAGCTGTCAGTCGGCACCAGCATACTTTGCATCTTTTACATGAAGCTATGCCGAGTCACTGAAGTAAACTTCTTTGAAAGGAATGACAGAAATCAAGTAATTCTTTCTCTCTGGTGCCAGGGGTCTGACCCACTGCATATTGCAGTTGCACAAAATATTCCCCTTAACTGACATGAGCTGAGGATTGTACCCCCAGAACCCATGTAAGCTCTTAACTCTGATTCCAAAACTTGGCAACCAAACCCAGGCGGTTTTCAATCGCAAACAGGCAGAATATCCCTCCTCTCTGGACAGCAATAATCTCTCTCTGTCTCTCGGGGAGGGGGTGGGGTGGAGAGAGGTGGGGGTGAAATCTCTTCCATCAGAGTGGAAGAGCCACCAGCTGTATCCAAATAGTATTGCCTAATTTACAGTGCACTAACTAATAAATCAAATCGTCAATATATCTCAGCAAGCAGCAACCGGTTACTCCCTGATAGGATCCCTGTTGTCCTTTGTGGATCTCTAATTCCATTACTAGGAAAGATAATTTTGCCAGTGCACTTCAAAATCTTTACCTTTTCTTTTTTATTATTTTCTCTCATGTATTTTATTGCAAAAGCAGTGACAATGCTGTCCAGTACTTGGGGCTCCAGAAAGTATCCAAAACCAGAGGCAGAGACCCTGCATCCTTGTGCAGGGGAACCCACCATCATAGACAGAGATGCACTGCAAGGGACAAAGAGGAGAAAAAAGTAGTAGTGCCAGAATCTCATAACAGTGGTATGAATGTCACTGGAGAATTATCATAGAATCAGAGAATAGTTTGGGTTGAAGGGATCTTAAATATTATCTGGTACCAAGCCTCCTGCCATGGGTAGGGACACATTTCACTAGAGCAGGTTGCTCAGAGCCCTGTCCAGACTGGCCTGGAACATTGCTGTGGACAAGGGCATGTTTGTGCAAAGATTATGTTGACTTGGAATAGAGTAGGTGGGAGAATGGGATAATTTTGTTAGCTAATTAATAGGAAAGGGGTAGAGGTGGAGAAGGATGGGAAATTGGATGTATTGTAGGTGTACGGAGTTAAGTGAAGGAATGTGGTTGTGGAGCCAAGTGGTCCTGCTATTGCAGACTTGGCAAGACCTGCTGTCTCACCTCATATCAACCAGATGCAGGAGGGGGACCTGCCACCTCCCACAGCTTAACTTTGTATGATTTGGGTCTGTCTCTCCCAGCCTTTCACATCCAATTTTCTCTTGACCCTTCACCTCAGCCTCTTTTTGTTTCTGTCACTTGAAAGAGGGAAAGACTATATTGCTCCATTCACTATTAAAAATGAAGTTTAGTTGTTATGTCATGTTTGTCTCTTAGTTCAATGCTACAATTGTGAAAGAGGGCCTGGCTTTGATTATAGAGTTTCATCCATCTTTTTTAATGTAAACATGTCAGTTCTGATGATTGTTTTTTGTAAGTCTGTTGGTTTTCTGCTGATGAAATGTGTCCCCATAACTTAGATGGGAGGGGATCAGGGATGTCTTACCTATAACTCCGTGGTAATACATCAGACAGCTTTCCAGCCGTGGCTCCTTCTCCTCTAGAAGTATGCAGCCAACATTTTTCTGGCCAGCCTAAAGCTGCCTTCTTTCTGTGGCATAAGTATCCCATAATGGCTTCAGAATATATTTTAATGGCTGTTTTACAACTTCCTAAATCCATTTGATGTCTTTACAAAACCCTTTGTGAATAAAATGGACCAGATTTTATATATTTCATTCATGTGAGCATTCAAATCATCTGATGGTGTGAGCAGTGTATATTATATTTGGCACAACATGGAGTTCTCCTGTAGATTTCTTACTTCTTGTTCAAAAGGTACTGACTGCATCCTGAGCTGAAAACATTCTTTCTTGGTAGCTCTTTCCAAGCTCCTTTGGTTCAGACTAGCCAAGGAGTAATCTTTCTCTGGATTTGAAGGCTGAATAGTTTATAGTAAAATAACTCTGAGGCCAATTTCTAGTTAGTTAAAATAGACATCAAAACCTGTTGGGTGCAGAGAATTATAATTTTCAGCAAAATATAGAGATATGCATTGGTAACTATAATGTACTGCTTCCCTCTTGCTTATTTCTGTCATTTGTTTGCAGCATAATTTGCAATAAAAACACCTTCAAAGAAAGCAGACTATTTTTAGCTCACTAAAAATATATATTTTATCATAAGAGGAGACTTAGTGGCAGCATTTAATTCTTGGCATAACATTTGTCATCCCCAAATACTCTTTCAGTATAGGAATGAAATCTTCTGAATTAATTTCCTTTTAGCAGATGTTTGCTTTTTGAAGACTTTATTTTATCAATAAGTCATTGGTAATGTCACAATGCCATGATTCTGATGAGTGAGATGCCAGCAAAATTCATTAAATTGGATATAAAAGAAGATGCCTTGCAGACACAGCTGGTTGTGATGAGAGCCTTGTGGGTTGATGACTTTGAGGTTTTGGTTTGGACATTTTGTGCTGTTTGATTTTCCCAGCCATGTGAATGCAATGAGTTCTCTTACATCTTTATTTCTGCCCTTGGTCAGCTTCCATGGTGAACAACAGGACTCATTTTAGGAAATATGTAATGTAATGCCATATCAACCTGCAGGTTTGCCTTGTGACACAGACAGCAAGAGGATCTCTGTCTCACATCCCCTCCTGTATCAGTTTGGGCTGATTTCAACACTGTACTTTGCCTAGGAGCTAAACATTTAGGCCATTTCCATCAGAATTTTTGTGGAATACAAAAGCTTTCCCCTGCAGACCAGTCAGAGGAGCCTGCCTGGTCCCCACCAGCACCCCCTTTTGCACCTTCAACTCTGAGCTCACCCAACAAGATGTATCTGGAATGAGATGCACTTGAAGGTTGCCTTCAGAGGCTGCAAAAAATTCAGGGTTTTCTGGCTCCCTGCAAGCATGGTTACCTTCTAGGCCATTAGTTTAATACCTCAATTACCCACTCTCTGGTGTTCATGCTCTGGTGTGAAGGTGCTCTTGTAAAAATAAAAAAAAACCATGTCTAGTCAAATATTCCTGGTCCTAATAGATCACTTCCCCAGCTGTGACTTCTGTGGGATGGGTAGAGCTGTGCTGATTTACACCAGCTGGAAATGTAGCTGATTATATGTGTTAGGAACGCGAGCTACAAAAACAATCATTGTTTATGGTCTTGGAAAAATTATGCCTGTTGGAAAAAAGAAAGAAATCAGATATCAGTTTAAGCAGAAGTAATGAGTGTGCTGTGAAAATTTTCAGGGACTGCATTGTTCAGTTCCCCCTTGTTTTGATGTGAGTACACAGACCCTCGAAGTGTGCCAACAGCCACTGAAATTTTTCGGTTAAAGGAGAATTTCCCATGACATTTCCTAGCTGTGCAATTTGAAGTGCGATATAAACGTAAGTGAATTAAGGCTCAATAGGTTGTTTATTTATTGTCAGAAAAATTATGAAGTGTGTTTAAATCACCTAGACTCCTTTAGCTTCTTGATCTTTCCATAGAAGGTCTTTATGTGATCTTAATTAAAAACAGGAGTTCTCCATTAAGCCATTAGTTCATGGCTGGAATAAAACTTCCATGCAAATTCATATCAAACCTTGTGGTCTTTTTAAGTATGATAAGATGTTTTTGTTTATGTGTAAATTTATGCATATGAATTTGTGAATCTAGGCCAGTAACTCTAGATTAGATGTATCATTGTTCTGTTCTTTATTTCCTTGGCTTATTATTCACATGATTTGCAGTGTTCTGCAGGTCAAAGGAAAATGGCAAAGAAATTATATGGAAAAGGGAGGGGTGGAGAGGGTAAGATGACTGTGCTCCATGTTGTCTCAAACATTGAAAAGTAGCTGATCCATATGACTGCTTTTGTTACCACTGCAGTTAGGTGCAGGATCTTGATTTAGTCACAAGCATTTCTTAAACAAAAGGAGAATTTAAGACTCTCATTTCTTATTTAGTAAGATATAGGTCTAGCAGAATTGCACTAACATTCCGCCTCCCATGGGCTATCATCCCTCTCTGCAGCCCATGGCCAGTAGCAGCTTCTTGAGTGTCATAATAGAAATCAATAGAGTTAAATGAGTACAGTCGTACTCAAAATCAGCAACTCTGATGGTATCTAACCTTTAGCCTGTAAATGCCACTTTCACATTGTTGCTATTTGAGTTTTGTTCCTTTATTACCATTGCCAAGTGTCTGAAATATATCCACATGTGTCCTTGATAGAATGCCAGGTGAAGCATCATATGGTGTCATGCAAGCAAGAGATGGAGGTGCAAGAAGCCCTGATTTCTCTGAAGTCAGTGTCCAACCAGGTGTAGTGCACAGCAAGGACTTCATTCTCTGCTTCTCCAGTTGCTTCTGGGGAATGGGACCTCCCTGCTGTCTTGTGTCAGCCTGTTGGGCCATGATAAGTGGTTGTAGATTCAAGGGTGGTGTTCTGAGCCCACAAAGCCCATGCCAGAGCAGGGGAGCAGCTAGCTGTAGGCAAGCAGGACCCACTTCCCCTGTATTTAGACCCCTGCAGGAAACCTGTTGACCAAATTGGACTTTTGGGTGATGGTCACCCATCCATGAGGAGTCGGGGAAAGGCTTGCAGGGCTTGCAGGTGATGTTCTGAGAATCTGAAAGGTCTTTTGAATGGGAGTGGCTGAAGTCTATGACAGTAAGGTTAAAACTGTATTGGAAAACATCATTTATCCTTCTGAATAAATACAGGTGCTTGCAATATCTTGTTTGTAATGCTCTCACTTCTTGCCATGCCAAAGAAAGGGGTTTTATTTTCGTATGCATGTTTTGTTTACATAACCAGTACATTTTATCAGCAAGAACCAATGTTCACTGACAAAGCAAGAGGGAAATTTTCATTCCGTGCATGGTGGTATCACAGAAACAATGTGTTTGAAGCCTTGTACTTCAAAAACATGCCTGAGAGGAATGGAAAAATCCAGGCTCATATTGTAAAAACGTGAGTCACAGCAGTTATTATCTCTTAAGAAATGGCATTCCAGCTCTTTGATTCAGTCATTGATGATTTCCCTTTTTAAGTTGTGGTGCTTTCTTACCCTTTTAAGAAACATCTGGGCTAGCCCTGGCTATTTGTAGAAATGTTTGCAATTCATAGATTAAAAGCAATTAGACATAGAAAGGACCCATGAAATTATCTTGTCCATTTCCTGAAAGCATATGAAATTGAAAAAGAATTGTGCTAAATATATATATGTTAAAATTTGGAACTTTAGCTTATACACAATATGAGGACAAAACATGTCAAGAATTTTCAGTTGTAATGATGCTGAAACATGTATTTTTCTTTAAAAAAAGTAAATAGATGACTAACAAAAGCTCGAATGAAGTATGTGTAGGATTTTCCAGTTCTTCCTAGGCAGCTATCTTTCTGGAATTTGTAGATAAAATTGAAAAGATCTAGTTTTGACAAGTTTGAATTTGATTCAATTTTGTAATAAGTGAGAGTTTTAAGCAGAAATAATCCCCTTTAGAAAAAAGTAATTAAAACTTCTGATTTTGAAGAGGTTTTTTCTGGCTCTTTTATCTCCCTCATCATCCCCTATCCTTTTTTTCTTTGTTTCTCTTTTCTAAAAAATTTTTACCAGTTCTGTTGCCAGAATGGCTTCCCTTGGAAGTCTTTAAAGAAGTCTGAAAAGGATGCTGAATAGTTGAGTTGATATTCAGTTCTTGTGATCAAGCAACACCCATGAAAACCGTGATACTTAGTAGACACATTCCACTCATTCTCTTACATCTCCGTAAAGTACTCGGTGCCCCTCATGCTATAGGGCCATGTCTTCAGCTGTATGGAATGTGGTGCAGAGGTGGCTACCACCAGTTTTCCAGCAGAGTGTCTGTGTAGGTTGGAACCAGTCACCTGTGCTCTGAAGCACTGGCAGCAGGGAGCTGGTGAGATGTGGATCTGGAGCACCTGCAGATGTACAGGAGTATCAACTTTGATTCTCTGTGTGTTTCTGTGTTTGCACAAGCTCAGACCAGCCACAGAGTCATCAGGCAGATTAAGCCCTTGCCCAGGGCAGCATAGGCTGTCTAGTGTTGGCACTGGTGCTACGTAAGGAGAAAAGCATGCAAGATCAGATGATGGATTTCTCCAGACTTGTAGCCTAGGAAAAGTGTTAAAATAGAACAAACGTAAGTAGTATTTTTTTCAGGCACCTAGGTTCTACAGCTAAGGGATTTTCTCAGTCAGAGCCAGCATCTTTGTGTTTAAAACCATTAATGCATCTTTTGCCCTGGGATTTGTCTTGTGGCTTTGTGAATCCTTGCCATTTGCAGCCAACAATTTTAACAGGATGACTCTGCACCATGTGGAAAGTGGCTCCAGTGGTTCTTTCAAAGCAGCTGCTCTGTGATTTAATTTAAAATTTCTCCATTCTTGTCTTATGAGAAAAAGCAAACAGCCATTCCCCATTCACTGTTTTTACAGAGCTCATGATTTTCTGGACCTCAATTAACAGCCTGCAGTGATGTCCTCTCCAGTTAGAGACCCAGTCTGTGCCCTTCTTGGAGTACTGATCAGCCACCGACTTTTGTTGTCCCCTTCAGCACTGAGACAGGTTTCATTGTGAAGAAACAAAAATTGAAAGGACAAAAAGCTCAGAGAAGTCTCTGGTCACCTCTATTGATGTCATTTATAGAAAGTGAAATTCTATTAGCTTACACTGGTGCTTAGTCACAAAGTGTTGAGCATAAGAAACTCAGTTTGTGGGAAAGCTTCTAATTTCCTGTTTTTCTAGAGAAAGGGGATAAAACAAATGACATGGGGAGGGACGGGGGGGAAGGGGAAAGGAATAAAGAGAATAAATCTAACAGTAAAACAAAAGAAGAATGTCAGAATACCCAAACTCCAGAAAGGCTAACTCATTTTAGTCCTGCTTGTTCAAACCAGCAGTAGTGCAGAATATAGTGTACAACCTCCAGTAAATCATTCCTGTGTGATAGGCTGTGATCAATGACAATTTAATGAATTCATTTTAAAACGAAGTCAGAATAGGAAAAACAGTAGTTATTTGAAAGAGTACTTCACTCAAATAAATTGAGTCAATAAATATGCTATTTGTCATGCAGAGTCCAGTTAAAGTCTTGTTTGCTAACAAAAATGCTGTCATCACAGAGCCTAATAGACACAAACTATCTGGAACTATCCACTGTAAATAGACAAATACCATCTGAAAGCAGAAAACAACAATTGTGGCTGAACAAAGAATTGGATCCTGCAAACGTTGCCGAATGAAATAGGGTAGCCCACCTCAAAATCTACTATTTTGTTTGTCATCAGTGTATATTCTGTCATAGTATGAATGGTCTGGTGGTGGTAAAACAACAAGCTCTGTGTTTCTTCTGTGAAATGGGTTTTAATCGTTGCATAGTTAGAGCTTCTCTGGCTTGAAAAACATGCCTCTAAATACACTATTAAATTGCAAAACATGGCTTCAGTGAACTTGGATGGATTTGTGCAGGCTACTGGAACAGGGATAAGCTTCATCCTTTTACAAACAGTAGTTTTACATTAATCTTCACAGCTATCCATGTTGTTTAGTGCAGATACAAGAAGACTTTTGTTTGGCTCTGCTTTTCATGCTTGGCTTTATACATGTAAGTATAAGTAAGATGTGGCAATTCACTTGTTTTCATCCAGGCAGAGACTGAAAGTGTTAACAGTGAAGTTCCATAAGGCTAAGATTGTCAGACTTAATAGGTTTTGGTTAGAATCACAGAATCAAAGAATATCCTAAGTTGGAAAGGACCCACAAGGATCATCGAGTCCAACTCCTAGATTTTCAAATTGGTATTGGATGGAAGGAGCCTGGTTTTCAGAAGTGATGAACTGGCAGCAGTGGCTATTCAGCATCTTGGAAATTTGGCACGCTCTTATGAAGGTTCCAGGGCTTTTCCAGGAACATTTATGCTTCCAACATCCTGCAGATTGCAGGGTGTGGAGGAAAAGAAAATGCTCAAAAGTCTTGACAGATATCTTGAAGATGGTATTTCCTATCCCAAAGGAAAATGAGAATTATGTTGCAGAAGCCTAAGACAGAGATTATGAAGAATTTCTATGGGATTTAAGAATCTACACTTGACCCTTCACTCTTTAAATTTGGAATAGAACAGCTGGGGCACTTTCAGATTTTGCATCATGGGGCCAGAGATTGGCTGATTTTAATCTGCCCTGCAGTCATTTTAGGCACATTGTTCATCCACTCCCAGAGCACAATTTTCAAAAATGAGTTAGGAATCCAAATCTCTGTGCCTTTCAATGAAACTAAAGCTTGTATGAATCTAAGTTACTTCTTAGTTTGGATTTAGGATCCCAAATGACTGAAAAACTGAGTAATATTCCAGTCTGTCTAGAAAGTCTTTTTAACCCTGATCATGAGTTAAAATTAAAATTTCTGGAGTAATTTTTGTTCTCCTTGATGTTCTACTAACCACATAAAAACAGATGAAGGTTTTCCTCCTAATAGATAGCCTACAAATTATCTGGGTTTTTTTTTTTTTTTTAATAGATTGCTGTGTTCTTCTTGCCTTTCTCCTGTTACTAAATTTTGGTAATTTTATTTCAGCTGTTTCCACTACTAGGAGTAAAGACCAGTAAAGACAAAGCAGGATGAAAAGATGGCTGACTTCTTGTTACCACCGGGTACTAACAGCTTCCACCGGTTCACGCCTGAGTCCTTGGCTGCTATTGAGAAACGAATTGCAGAGAAGCTTGCAAGGAATGCAAAGCAGGAATACAAAGAGGAGCTGGGCCAAGAAGAGAAACCTAAGCCTCAGTTTGATTTGCAAGCTTGCAAGAAGCTGCCTGATATCTATGGGACTGTTTCTCCAGAGCTCATTGGGGAGCCATTGGAGGACCTCGACCCTTTCTACAGTGATCGTAAGGTGAGCCCCAGCCAGCCAACCTGCTCTTTTGCTTTTACTAGCATAACCACCGGCTCTGTTTTGGGCGCTCTGGTTTTTATCTTTCTACAACCAGTAAAAACATTTCTTTTTCAGATTAAGGATCAGAGTTTTGGCATGAGCAGGGCTCCCAGAAAACATCTAAACAGGAGGGCAAAGAGGGATAAAAAACATCATTAAAACTTGTGTGTTTGGAGATAACCCTGAGTGTGAATATACAATATCTGAAAAGAGCAGAGCAGTAGCTGAGTTAAATTAAGCCAGAGGTTATTATCTGCCCCTATCTTGCCTTCTGCATGAGCTGTGACTCTTCACAGGTCTGTTGTTTATCACTTAAGCCCCTTAATGTTAAGGGCTTCTGGGTGACTTGAGCCTTGTGCAAGCACTCTGCACAAGAGCAGGAGGCACCTTCGCAACCATTCCTGGAGAGCAGCAGTTCTGCTCCTGCTGAGGAATAGTTCAACTCCATTTAGGCTGACCAAAATAGAGTTGAAGAGAGATGTGAGTAGCGTGTGCAGTGCAGGCACTTTGCAGAAGGGTAAGCTTTGTCCCAAAGAGAGCATCACCTGATGAGGGATCACGTGTAGGCTGGACCAAGGCCACAACAGTGCAAACAGCTTCTGTCAAAAGGCTGTTGACAGCAGAGTTGGTCTGGTTGCTTACTACAGGTCGTTCCCCTTTCCAAACATGTCACAAAACGGAGGACAAAATAAAGCTTGGAAGCACAGTGTGTTTTTAGGCAGCTTCCAGTTCTTTCGTGTACTGATGTTCCTGATTTTGGGCTATGCTATTTCCTGTAAACAATGAATTAGTATGACCATAATGCTACTCCTATTAAAATGGTGTAGAAGCAGGTGCTAGAGCTACAGAATGAAAGTTAAGTGGATAAAGACAAATAGATTACTTACCTGGAAGGGCCAGAATTAATTTACCTTTTAATTTGCCTGTTATCCCCAGGCATAAGCAGCAGGATATAGATTTGCAATTTTAGTGTCATGAAGTTTTTAGACTCAGGGTGGGTGAGTAGCTTAGATTTTATGTATTGGGTGTCCTGATTCTGTCTCTGAGTGAATGCTTGTTCCTCTGTGTGTGGTAGGGTGTCTTCAGAGCTCTGCAAACTGGGCCAGCATCCAATTCACCTTTGCTTTGGATTTAAGATTACTCAGAGTATTATTTTCCTCTGCCCATATTAATCTGAGTACAATGAGAGTGCCTCAGTGCCAGGGTCAGATCCTGCTGTGAAGCTGTGCCTTCTTACTTGGTGAGACAAAAAACACTGGGAGGAACAAAGTGCTCAAAGTAGAGAAGGTGGAGTAACAACATAGTAAGGTCCCCAGCACCGAGGGGAAGAAGAGCATCACATAAGTCCCTCTACCACATTTTAATCTCTTCTCATCCCTTATGATGGAGGTGACAGCACGGGGCCCTGTAAGGGTTGAAGGAATTAAAAACAATTGGGGTATTAGAACAGGACAGACAACAGCTCTGTAAGGAAGGTCATGGACAAAACTTTGCCAAGTAAAAAAGAATTTGGGGGTCTTGGAAGTGGGCAAAAAGTATGGGATACTGGCAGGAATTTCCCAGTGGGATGTGGGTTGGGAAAAGCTGATAAATGCAAATACTGAATGTTCTCATTTTCTATTTTGTTTTCCAGACATTTATAGTACTGAACAAAGGGAAGACAATCTTTCGATTTAGTGCCACTCCTGCCTTGTATATACTTAGTCCTTTCCATCCAATCAGAAGAGCAGCAATTAAAATTTTGGTACATTCATATCCTTTCTGTTGATTTCTCTCCTCATGTATTTTATATGGGTTTTAAACACAGATGGATGGAAGTTAGAAACCATTTTATTTCATTAAGCTGTTTTAAATGTTTTAGCTGAATTTGCTTGCACAAGCAGAAATGCACTTGGATTTTCAGTTTGTTTCATTTCATATTGTTACGTGAGCTTTGAAAATTACTGTATTATACTGCTGGCATCAGATAATGTGAACTGCAGTGGAGAGTCTGGTGAGTTTACTCAGGAGTAAAAGATGTGAGGAGCCTGATCATGTTTAGTAAAGAGTCAGTGGAAGAAGATGGGTATAGTACCTTAGAAAGAAAGGCAACCAGGAGGCTGGAGCACACCTGGGGATAATTGCACTGATGGAGAGTTTTGCTACCAAGCACTTCAGCAACCTCTCCTGGAGGTGAAACTCCGTGACACTGTATGCACACACAATTTAATTTTGAACTGCCTCAGTCCTGAAATTTTTTTCTCTACTGAAACAGAATGTTTTAAAAATTGTTTTGATGGTCCTTTTCTAGTTTGTTTTTTGGAATGTGTTACCCAGTTAGGAATGAAAGCACAGGCTATCCTGCTGGACCTTCCAATGTAAGGGCAATGTCTGATTTCCCCTAGCTCTGTTTCTGAAGTCACAGGAGATACACTGCAGCAGTTAGTTTTGTCTTGTGGGTTTTTTTAACACAACCACGGAAACATTATATTCTGACAGTCACATTTCTCTGGAAGACCAAACTGACCCAGATGTTCAGTTTTGTGTGAACATTACTAAAAACACACCCCTTTTCATGACTTGGCTGCTTTCTCTATGGTGTGTATGGGAGACCTGGCAGTGATAATTCAAGGACTCCACATGCTGTTGTAATGATTCTGTGATGTTTCCACGATGGAAATCCCTCATCTACAATGCTCATGTCCACCACAGAGAGCTAATAAATACTGAGCACACAGCATCTTAGAATCATTGGTTAATCATCAAATTTCAGAAAAAAAAATAGGTAAAGAAATCAGATTCTCAGTATTTGTCCATACAGTGAGGGGAAAAAAATGAGAATATAATCGTGCTAGCAAAAGGAAAAACAGGTGAGGCTTCTAATTGCAAAAATTCTATGCAAAAATGAGTAAGCGGTATCAGTCAAGGTGTCATTATGGTTACTAAAAATACAATGTAGAATTCTGCAGAGAGATTTGCTTGTGGATCATATTATGTGTGTAAGCAGTGAACATATGATGCTGCATACCCAGAACCCAACAAAGTTTTTTAGGTGCAGTTACTTCAGCACAGCCTTGCTGAAGTTAATCAAGGTCAGTACATTTGCCCAGGTATGGCTAAGAGAAGAATCTGAAAATTGAGTGAAAGTGTGAGTATTGCCTCCAGGTTTAGAAGCTTGTCCTGTCTTCCCCTCCCTTTCTTCTATTTTGGCTGGTGAAGCCAAGAAGTCCCAGGTATGTGTAGCACAGGAGCTATATGCCCTTGGTAGCAGTCAACCAAAGGAAAAATGTGTAAGAAATCCTTATCACATTACTTCCGAGGATGAAGACCACAGAGAGCATCTGAAATACTTGTCAGGAAAACAATAGGGTCAGACAAGCAGTGTAAAATTTTGGGAGTGGCAGGTCTCGATGGAAATATAAGTTTAGCTTCAGAAAGATCCATATTATCACCTTGTGTTGATAATGTCAGGAGATCCAGCAGCTCAATCTTTGGCAAGTACAGGAAGGAGAAAATAACTCCAGTCTCAGTGAAACAGGGTTGAAGTTCCTGCATTAGGCACTGATTTGTTTTCTGTCAATAAAGGCCTTTTACATCAACCTGAAACACAAAGGCCAATTGGCTGAATAGGCAGTCAATATCTCAGGCAGAAAGGAGCCTGAATCGGCAAGTATTCAAGCAGATAATATCACAGATATGAATCTGGGAACCAGATCTATCACCTTGCGTGACTGTAATCAAGCAATCTTTATTTTCCCCAGGGCAAAAGCCTAAAAGGAGCATTAACAAATGGTGCCCTGTCACATAAATATTTGAAGCTACTTCTTTAGTAGATGCCATATTTCAATTTCCAGCCATTGAGTGTACCGTGAAGGCCAACAGTAGAACAGAATAGAGAGGACAGAGTAAAATGGCCCTATAGAGAAGCCGTGGGGGTCACATTTCTTGGTTAAGTAGCTGTATATGGAGTTTTTCCCCTAAGATGTCAGGCAGGATAGATTCTGTATGTTCACTGCTTATCCAGCCGAGCCTGATAAGTCTAGTCTTTCAAAAATAAACCATTCCAAGGAAAAAAATATCCACAGCCTCCTAGTAACATTAATTACTTCAACTAGCAGTGTACCCTTAAACCCCCTCTAGGTATTTCTCCTCTTATTCAGAGTCTAGGAGGTCTCACGAAAGGACCATGGCCCACATGGCTGCCCAGAAGGTGGCTCTGGTCCTTTTCTGTTACACACAGAGAGTGTAGGACTGAACCCCATTGGATGCATATGTTTTGTCTTCTGCATCATTATTAGCTATTATTAACACCTTTATTTACTATCTTCACCTATTAAGCCACTGGTAACACTTCATTGATGCCTTCGGCTTAAAAGAGTTCTCTTAGTTCTTTCTGCCTGCAAGCCAAGGACCATTCTGTGATATTCTGAGTTTCTCCAAGCAGTTTGCTGGCTTGTATAAAATCTGTAGCAATTGCTATTCCTAGTTTTTTAGGTATTACAGCTAGTTGTTCTCAGTTAGACACTGATCCACAAATGGTGTTTGTCCAAAATTACCTTCCTTGATGCTAGAATTATGGATTCTGGTACATTAGAAAAAGAAAAAAAATTTAAAAATCATTGTAATGAATTTCCAAACTTTTTCATATTTTCTACCTGCAACTTTTTTTCCCATCTAGTTTTGTACACTTTCCATAAGGCAAAATGAGACCTTGTGAAGCACCAATTACACGTACTTTTCATTGGGACTAACCTTTGCTTGCACATATTATATGTAATATGGCAATGATCACGTAAAGAGTGTCTAGTGTTCAGTCTGCTAATTAAAATTTATCCATCATAATGAAGTCTAGAAGTATGCCATGTTTGACTCAATATCTTTGTGCTAGAAGATAAAATGTGTAACTTTTAGAAATGGTTTGTGCAAAGCCTGTTCTGTAACTTCAAATTGGAAATAATAGGTTTAATTTATTGCAGAAAGAATCCTGTTGAGTAGCTTAGTATATTTGGTTTGTAGGATTTCAATAATTGGATTTAATAGCAGTTCTAAGATAGGGAACAGACAACGTTACTAATATAGCTTATCTCAATTTTATCTGCTTTGTCCTTTCGAGTAGATCTTTATCATGGACTATTTTTAATGCAAACAACTACATTAGGTTTCAGGTAGGAAAGCTAATCTTCTTTCTGCAGGAATTTCTGTTTTCTGTTCTTGGGCTTTTTTTTAAACACAAACCTCTAACTTTGGAGCATAACCTGCTGAAATATTTCATTCTGTCATGTTCCTTGTAGTTTTCAGCTTGGTCATGAAACCAAGATTGAATTCATAGTGTATTTTTTGTCCCAAAGCTGACCCCTTACATTTTCAACCTATGTTCTCTGATGTTTGAATAAGAAGGTGATGACATCTGCCTGTAAGTGAGCATCTGGGAAAAGGTGATGATATCTGCCTGTAAGTGAGCATCTGGGAAAGCTGTTAGATTCAGTTTATAATATGAGGAAACAAGGATATGTAAATAAAACAAGCAATCCTAAATTTCTATCGAGGAATTTATTCACTTGGAATTGATGTATGCTATTTGTTTGCCATAGTCTGAAGATATCACTCTGGTTTACTGTAGTATGCTATTTGTTTGACATGGTCTGAAGATATCACTCTGGTTTACTGTGCTTGTTTTCATAGCACTTCACTGTAGTTGAAAAAGTAACCCAGTGTTTTTTAGGGTAGCTGCAACTTACAACTAATTATGTTAACCAGAATGAGAGAACTTACAGAAACATATCTCAAGCTGGTGTGAGAAAATGTGACTGGATATTAGATATCCTTCCAAGTCCTTCAGTTGAAGGTGTTGGCCCAGAAGTGGAAAATGTTTGTGAGATGGG
The DNA here is from genome assembly GCF_000695815.1 of Acanthisitta chloris. NCBI lineage: Eukaryota > Metazoa > Chordata > Aves > Passeriformes > Acanthisittidae > Acanthisitta > Acanthisitta chloris. The sequence continues at coordinate 27,639 of NW_008686369.1, forward strand.
CAGTCCCTGTGAGTTCAATTACTGCTTTCTGCAGTGGCACTGGGGAATACACAGGTTGGTTACTACCAATTTAACCTTGTGGTTGCTTATGTAGCCTACTGGAAAACATTCCACTCTGTCTTCAGCAGAGACATTGGATCGGCAAAAGGATAAATTTCATGCTAATATTTCATGATGTATGTTTGAAATTATATTCTTCAGTCATTATTCTCAAAAAAACCCCACCCAAAATCCCAATAATGGAATCAGTAAAGACGTGAATAAACCTTCAATGTATTTTTTCCCCAAAGCTGGCAAAAGGAATTTACATTTGGATGTTACTTGTCTTTTCTGGGGAGGTTCCCAGCATGTTGACTGAGTTGTAGGCTGTTTTCTTTTACCTTCTGTCCACTTAAACTCATTACTTAACCTTTCGCAGTAGCATGGGACCCGTTACTTATGCAGGAGAATCCCATCATATTTTGTTAATTTTTAACATATTTTATTTTTTTTGCAGACAGTGTCATGTGCCTTTAGGAGATCTGTTCAGTGAACTATGTTTTCAATACCAGGAATTCGATTTAGGGTGCCCCTTTTTATATTTATGACCTCAACTTAGCAGCTAAGTGCATGGACTATATACTTGGGAGGTTCATTTTAGCCTCCAATTAGGGAACCTGGTGCCTCAGCTCTGCAGACCAAGGCTGTGTATTTGCCAAGCAGGTTTGCAGACCGAGCCTTAAAATTGGTGCTCTGAAATACATATTAGCTTTTGATGAAACTTTATACTGAAAGTGAGGCCTCAAGCCCATTAAAGAGATTAGAAATACCAGATTTGTCACTTGCCCTACTGCCTAAGAAATGTTGTAGGATGCAAAATAAAATGGGAATTTGCAGACACAGGTTTTTCTGTAGATACTTAAATGAGACTAATCTCTCTTTTCATACAAAGTTGTGCACCTATGCACATTGTCATCTGACCAACACAGCTGTAAATTTGGGGTATTGTGTTTTCAGAAGACTGCAGAGTCAGTACATTTGTTTACTGTATAAAGTATGTATAAAAGATGTAGGCAAAGGAAAAAAATGCAGGGCAAGTTCTCTTCTTTTCCTATTTATTTATTTGTCTCCTTATGCACTTGCAAACAAATATTTATAGTTCTTTAATCAACTTGCAAATTATGCTCGAGCTGTCACATCTTGTGTGAAATTACAAAAAATTTATGAAGTCATAAGAGTTGTTTTCCTTAATTCTCTTATTTACATTGTTCAGTATGTTTATTATGTGCACTATTTTAACTAATTGTGTGTTCATGGCACAATCAGAGACTCCGTCATGGAATAAATATGTTGAGTAAGTATTGCTGGTTTACAGCTGTCCTGTCCTTGTCTTTCCTCTTCCATTCATTTCTGTTCTTTTCATCTTGTTTGCTGTTGTCTGATTTCTTTCTGGTAGTATTGACCGTGGTATTTGCCCTCACAAAAGGTTTTTCCAGGTATGTTTCTTTTTTGCCTGTGAAAACTGCCTTCATAAGTAAACTAGCAACATTTAGTCCACAAAACTCATTGCTAAATGTACCTGCTATGCTACCTCTGAATGAAATCACATATGAGGACAGCTCTGTTTGAAACTGGCCAGCCTCCCACAGTTCCCATGCAAGAGATTTGATGGACACATCAGAATAGGCTGATGAAGTTTAAGTAATTAGTAATTATATCAGTAAATACATCCTGAACATTCTTAGTTCTACACTTAAACTGAAACTTATTGGAAGCAAAAGTTTCTTTGGACTGAGTGCATTGTGAGAAGTATTCCCCTGTAATCATTGGTAGGAACATTTTATGAGCATAAAATTGTCTGGAAGCTTTTATGAGAATTCCTGTCTTTTTAGCTTGTCAAGGATTCACAAAATATAGCAAAGGCATCACTTGAAGGCTTTTTGTTTGGTTGTTGTTGTTTGGGGTTTTTTTATTTAATTTTGAAAGATGCTAAGGGGCTTCAGAAAACCCATTTCATTTCTTTAAGTTGCTATAAAATATTCCTCTTAGAAGCTGATACCAGATGCACAAGCTAATCAACCTACAGTGCATTAAACAATTATTTTGGCTCATTGAACCAATCAGAACACACTTTTTATTTTTGACTGACATATGATAAACACAGCCATCTGCTGTTTCATAGCCTGGTGGTCGGTTTACTCAGGGCTGTAAGGAAAGACAGTAAAATGCCCTTATTCTAGGTTTCATAAATTCATGCAGGACACATCTTCTAGGCCATAAATTACTAATTATAGACAGCACTGAACCAAATATTTCATCTGATCACAATAACATCCTAATCCCAGGATGTTTTGCATATTTCTGTATAGTGTGGTACCCTCAAGTATGTCTATGACTGTCCTTTCCCCCAGTGTTGTCCTTTTCCTATTGAAAACTATGATACAGTGCCACAGCCATGATGTATTCCACTGAATCATGGACATCTCACCCATGCAAGTCAAAATTTGATCAGTTGGTCTACAGCTGGGAATTCAAACATTCTGAAGGGAAACATCAAAATGCTTATGGTATCTTCTGTAAACTGAAAATAGGGATGATGCTATCACTGTATCAAGCAGGGCATGCAAGAAGTGGGGAGCAGAAATGCAGATGGACTCATGCAGCATGGAATAAATCCTTCCATGTTTCCTTTTCTCCTGTGTTCCCTCATATCTCTCAGCTTTTCCTCCTCAAGTGCACAGAATGAAATCAAAGTCAAGTACTTTTGAGGAGCAAAATAACCCAATAAACTGTAATTCAAATTGATTAATATTGGATTTGGAAAAGATATGTTTAATCCATTTTGTTCCACTGTTTCAGAGATTCACAGGGGATAGAAGAAAACCTTGTGCAAATATTTGCCCTAGATCTTCCTTTAAAACATTTTCCTTACTATTTTGTAAAAAAGAAATCAATTCAGCTTCCCTCCACTAAATTATTTTTTAAAAACCCTCACTTCTGTTGTTAAAGAAGCTATTCAGTTGCTGGAGGACTTTGCCCCATCCATTTAGAATTAGATGATGATTATACAATCAATTAAACCCATCTGACATGCTGAATAAATACAAGTGCTTTATCATTTTAATGAGCTTATGTACCGTATTTTTTTTCGGTTCTTTGCATGTGTTTTTTGCATGTATTACTGAATACACATGCTTAAAGAGACTGTCATGTGGGTGACCTATATTCGAAGTACCAGAACAAAACTAAATTGGAGCCATGAGAAGTTGGATGCAAGATAATGCTTAGGTGTATGGTCAAAGAGGAGTTGTGAGAAACATTTCCAGTCCAGTGTTGGACCAAAACAGTCCTGCTAATCTCTATTTTATCATGAAGCTTACTGTGTGACACAATGGCAGGAAGAATGAGAATCACTACTATCTGTATGTGTGCCCAGTTGCACATCAGTGGGATACAGCTAAGAGAAAACATCTCCATTTTGTTCATAATGAAGTTCTTCCTTATATTGCCACATTTAATTGCTTACACCTTTGTCTTTTCTGGGTTTTACCAAATAGGAATCTCAACTGTTAGAATTTCTTTGTGTGTGGTGGCACCATTGTAGCTACTGATGTCTAGGGACTGAACAGAAAACTCATTCCAGTGTTTCCAGTGAAAACCCCTAACATAATGACTTAAGAGATTTGTGATTCATGGGAATTAAAGCATTTTTTTAATAGGCTTTTGTGTCATCTGCATCTTTATTTGGAGAAAAAGGCTGAGGAATGTCAGTGGTGGATACATTGATTTCTTTTACTAAGATATGGCCTAGAATACCTAGTCCCTTTGGGCTAGATGTCTCCGGTAGAAACATTTAAAAGGAGCTGGTTTATGCCCTAAACTCTGTTTGTAGGTAGAGCCCAGTGTCTATGATAGTAGGTAGAGCCCTGGGTGAATACAGATCTGAGTGCTATAAATCAGTTGCATTACTGTCCTCCACAGAGATTTTGCTAAATTTTATTACCAGTGTCATCTTTATTACAAAAGGTAAGATGTGTGTTCTAGCCAAAATCATGACAGTCAAGGCTGTTCGTAATAACTTTACTCAAGTTAAAAACCACCCTTGTGTCTCCTTTGCTGTCGAGCAGGTCAAAATTACTGCATATAGTATACAGGTGGGAGTCTTTTTACACTTTTTCAGTGAGGGCATTTTGTTGTTTAATTCTCAAGGCTAGTGTGATTTGCCATGGATAGTGAAACAAAGGAATTTGCAGAATACTGGTTTTAGCTAATAAAACCAAGCGGTGACATTATTTTTTAATCTGTTGTACTTCAAAATGTCCTGGGCAGGAAGAAATGAGAGGTATGAATAAAACACCCACCTTCCTTTAAATTAGAGAAGCAACAAGGAATGTGGCATAATGTTGCCCAGAGAGGTTGTAGACTCCCCATCCCTGGAAGTGTTCAAGAAAAGGTGTTGTGTTGATGGGGCTCTAGGCAACCTGGTTTTGCAGAAGGTTTCCTGCCCAAAGCAAGGGGGTTGGAGCTAGGTGATCTTTGAGATTCCTTCCAACCCAAACCATTCCATGAATCTGTAATCCACCCCTCTTACACTGGTGATTGCAGGCAGATCTTGAAAAGTCCCATGGCACAGCTTAGCAGCATAGTGTTCATGCTTGACATAAAAACTCAGGATTTATCAAGGTACACCCTGTGGTAAAAATTACCTTCATCCTGTGACTGTCATGAACACTTTCCCATTTCTTACGTGTTCCTTGTTCCACATATGGGATTGCTCATGCACAGTCCAGTGCTGCAGCCATGGCACGAGCAACCCCAACAAGATGGGCAGGAGTGTCTCATGTGAGTAGGATTGGGCTGAGTGTGTCGCTATCTGTTGCTTACTAATGCTTTTGCTTATCTTGGCCATTTTATTCCCCAGGTACACTTTCACTGGCATTGCATTTACACAATCATTGATAAAAATATTGGCGAGAGGATTTTGCATGACAGAATTCACCTTCCTTCGAGATCCATGGAACTGGCTGGATTTCAGTGTTATTGTTATGGCGTAAGTAGAACTCCTTTATATTTTCCAAGACAGTTATATGCAATAGAAATTGGAAAAAAATTTGTCTAGCCATGCTCTCTTTTTTTTTACTGAAAATGAGAAAAATTGATAAAAATATTGGCGAGAGGATTTTGCATGACAGAATTCACCTTCCTTCGAGATCCATGGAACTGGCTGGATTTCAGTGTTATTGTTATGGCGTAAGTAGAACTCCTTTATATTTTCCAAGACAGTTATATGCAATAGAAATTGGAAAAAAATTTGTCTAGCCATGCTCTCTTTTTTTTTACTGAAAATGAGAAAAGGCTGAAGTGTATTAGGATGGAGGTATTTTTTCCTGAGTGGTTTCAGGGGAAGAAGTTGAAGGAATTCTCAATTCTGTTCTCTCAATTCAGTAGACTACTTTGGAGAAATTATTTACTCTCTCTGTGTAACAGAGAGAGAGAGAGCAGTTTGTAAGATATCTGTAATAATCCTTGCCTATCTTATGCAGTTTTGGGAAGCTTCAGATTCCTGAATAGAAAGTGTCGTAAGTGTGACTGAACACCCATGTATTTAAATCCCTATTTATACTCTGTATATCCATAACATCACCAAAGCTGTTTTCATGTCCTTCTCTTCACAAATCCTCTTCACTCTGAAAGCAATTACTATTTTACTACAACAGAGAAATAATTTGTAGGCCTCTGATAGTTGTTATATAACTTGGGAATAAACATTTGGCCCCTACCATGATATTTTCCTTCAGCTGTATGTATCTACCTAGAGTATCAGAATTCATTCAGGACATGTGGAGTCCTGGTGCTTTGAAGGAGGTGATGGATTTGCAGCATCTAGACAGCTAAAAATACACAGAGGTAGAGGAGCAGTCAGTCCAGGCTCTGGCCAGAAGCAAATATCTGAAGCTGTTGGTACCTCCAGCGGAGCTAGAAATTCAGATTTTCTTCATAGTCAAAGAAGAGAGAAAAATCTGCAAAGAACATATGTCATCTTGAAGTGAAAGATAGTAGAGATGCCTGAAAGGCTCCATTACCTAATCATGGAAGGATTTCACCCATCTCCCTGGGTTTTTTTCTGCTTAATAATACCTATATTCAGTTCTGGGTTTAGGCTAGTTCTCACTTCCATCTTTAAACCGCAAAATTTAACCTCAAGTGTTAAGTGAGATGCAAGTGTGTTAGCACTGACATTTGAGCTGAACTCAAGAACTCAAGAAAAGAATATTCAACCAAACTTAGCTCAGTGGTGTGAGGGCCACTGAAGTTGAAAGCACAACTCTGACAGGGCACAGGGATCAGGATCAATATTCAAGGAGAGTCTGGTCAATGCTCTTGGTCATACAGTTTAGTTTTAGGTATTCCTGTAAGGAGAAGGGAGTTGGGCTCCATGATATGGTCTATGATTCTGCAGTCCTTAGCAGCATTTAGCAGAACCACATGAAGATGAGTAAAACCTATGTGAACTTCCTTGGGAAGACTCCTATTTATTTCAGTAGGCTTTGGATCAAAGCCAGCCCAAGGCCAGGTCCTGGTATCTGTTACTGCATTCCTATGGATTTGGCTGAACTGACATCTGGCCTCCATGCTAAGCTTTTAAAAAAAATTCTGTGCAGATGGGGAGGAGCTTTTGGAGGTCAGCACACATTAGGTATTTTTCTCAGCTAAACTTTTCCTCAAGCATTGCTAAGTGCAGTTCTCCTGCAATATTTAGAGGCAAGACAGAACAACACAGCATTACCAGCTTGCTCTTGTCTCTCCTGGCTGTCAGACAGGTGGTAAAAGCAGAGTATGACCATTCATCTCTTTGTGAGTTAGGACATGAGTGTATTTGTAGGTCACAGAATTCAGCAGAACATGGAGAATCTCAGTGTATGGGTTCCTCTTTTCTAGAAGGAAGGTTTTTGACAGTAAGGTAGAAAGGAGCAGCGAAAAGGACAAGAAGAGTCACAGCTTGCAGCCTTGACTTGAGTCTGATCCACCTCATCTTCTCAACTTGGGCAGACATTGAGTCATCACCCCCAAATCTGGAAGCTTCTCTGGGAGTATCTCATTTGCTGTCACTGAAGTTCAAGTCTGAAGAGTCATTGTGGAATACAGTCTAGATATCTCTTAAGTTCTGCCTACATCATCTCTGGGTGTTTAGGACTTAGGGAGCAGCAAAGATGTGAAGATTTGCACAGACCTTGAGGTGGACAGTTACCCACAGGTGAATTATTCACTCTTAGTTGGTGAGCACCAGGATTTGGTGCCCAGAGGTTGTGGGCTTACTTCTCTTTTTTCATTTCTAACTCTTGAATGACCACTCAGTGCTCTAGCGCAAGGATTCATGAATACTTCCTTAAGGTTTTTCTGATGAGAGGCTTGGGAGCCTATGCTTTCTTTCCTAGCTAGATTTCAATTTTCTTTCCAAATGATATTTCATCTCTTACTTAGAAGATTCCCTAAAACAGTAGGACCTGTATACCACTGTATACCACTGGCTGCAGTATTCAGAACCAGCATCCATTCCTATTGTTTCTTGCTTTAAGGCGTATTATATTAACATTTTTAGAACAGAGCAAAAATTTGACTTCTGGTTTAGAAAAGAAATAGAAAAGTGTTTCCTTGAGCCCACAGGCAGCAGTGAGAGAGTTAGAAGTGGCTGCAATATGATCTTTGTATGTACAATAAAACCTCCTTCTCAAGTATGCAAGCAGCAGATAGTACAGAGCTTTGGATAATGGAATCTATTCTGATATGATTTATCCTTCATGTAAATCCAATTTGTAAGTAATTTAAAATAAGATTGATCACACAGGTAACTCTGGTGTTATCTTTTGCACGTAGCTAGTGTGCTGCTAGAGGTATTTCTGTATCTGGAAACAAAGATGGCTTGAGGATTCAAAAGGGGGGAACCTGATAAGGGGCCATTAGATTCAGATGGACTGAGGGCTTTGAGATAACAGAAAATCTGACTCTTTCACTGATGGGTGTTGCACTGGAAAGACCATCATTTGCTTTAGAGTTATTGCAAAATAATTTCTTACCTTCTCTTTTGGGCAGAAACAGCACAGTTTGGGTCACAGAGAGTAGTTTTAAATAGCACACTAGAGAGTAAGAAGTGCCACAGGACTCCAGGGCTTTACTCCCATCCTGTGCCAGTGGACAGGTTAGTTAGACAAGTTAGGAAACTGCCCCTGTTTAGATCCTTCTTTCCCAGACCAACCAATGAGTACTTTCCAGGACAGGCAAGGAAGAGGTGGCTGTAGCTCTGAGTTGGAATGTGCCAAGACAATACGCAATTCCCTGGGTAACAGGAGAATTCAGGGTAGGAATTCCAGTTGCTCCTCAGTCCCTGAAAGAGAAACTGGTCTGCTGCAATTTTATCAAAGAAATAGCTGAAATAAATCTTGATTAACTATTGAGAACAAGCAGCAGCATTATTTGCTGCATGTGCTTGTTCACATATTTATAATATGTTTATATAAATCTCTGGTCAATAAAACCATGTTGCCATCACATTGCTTCTCCCTAAATTACTTTTCCCATCACATTTTATGCTGCAGAATTGTTTGGGAGAGAAGCACTGGGTAAGGCTGGGGAGAAAACAGGTAAATCTTGGCCCAGAATCCCCCATGGGATTATGAAGAGGAGAAGCAATATTGCTCTTCCATGCTATAATCTGGATTAGTAGATATGGAGAGGATGCTTTGTCCTCCCCAGGGGCCTTGGTACAAAGCCACTTAAGCAGGCTTTGTAAAATAACCAGGTGAGCTTTTTTTCCTTAGCATGTCAAAAAAAAAAAAAAAGCCTCAAGGAAGTAGGCTATGTTAATGAAATTTGATTGAATTTTAATAGTGAAATTCAAGGGTCTAAGAGCTCTTTTGTTCAGAAAATACAGTGGTGGGAATGCTTTTTACTGTATAGTGACTTGGAGGAAATAATTTTCTACAACACTGATAAAATGAAATTGATTCTATGACTGAACCTCCTGGGATCATATAGCTCAGATGTGGCATTGGTCTCCATGATGACCAAAATGGGCATGGCAGGGAAGAGCTGGGATTGGTAATTTAATCATAAAGAGGTTTTAGTAAGATTGCAGTTACATTCATTCAAACTTGATCTTCCTGCAGCCAAAGGGCATGGATCAAATGTGCAAAACAAAATACAATTTTAAGCATCTCTTGAAACCAACATCTGCTTTACCACAGAATATAACATCTTAAAATAAATAACCCAGTAGAAACATTTGCACAGATATTTTCTGATGTTGTCCTATATGTAGTTTTCAGGAGCTATTATGTGAAAATCACTTGGGTATTTGAAGCTTTTTTTTTTTAAGAGCAGCAAAATAACTCTTAATGTTTCCTATAATATAAACAAGTGGCTTTTTTTAGTTCAATTACATGATGGTAACATCTTTAAAGTATTCATTGCTGAACAGCACGATAACAAAGTTCACCCCATAGTTTTAAAGAATTGATGCCTTTAAGATAAGTATAATAGTTCAAGTAGTAGTTGAAATGATGTGTACTAAGAAAAACTCAGAACAAATGGCATCAAAAAACAGCCTGAGAAGTGGATGAACCTCTCAATTTGGCTGTGTTCACTCCCACTATGTATGAATGCTTTCTTCATTCAGACAAGTCTCATACTCTATTGTATAATTCCAAATAACTGTGACTTAATTCTACAGGTATGTAGGAGAATTTGTGAATGTAGGCAGTGTTTCATCTCTTCGGACTTTCAGGGTATTGAGAGCTTTAAAAACTATTTCAGTAATCCCAGGTAAGAAGCCCTGATCCTTACGTTTTGGCTCTCAGCTACAAGTGATTCTTTCTCTGTCTCTCTTTGTCCCTTTGACTGTTGTTTTTTTTTGCTGGTGTTTTGTCATTGTCTGTGTGTGACTTTCCCTTGTTACAGATACATAACTGAATTTGTGGACCTGGGCAATGTCTCAGCCTTACGAACGTTCAGAGTACTGCGGGCGCTGAAAACAATCTCAGTCATTTCAGGTGAAAATCAGGTTAAACACTCCGGCTGCAGTTAAAGCCTACATGCCATTTCCAGTAGTAAACAGCATAATTACAAATGACTTAACCATAGACACTGATCAGGAAATGGAGAAATGTAGGGAATGTGACCTGTCAATAGAATAAATTTTTTGTATGCTTTTCCAATACAGTTTTTGTGGGCAGAAGGAATGAAAGTGCCTCCAAAATTACAGACCTCGCTAAGACAAGTGCTGCTGTAAGAACATACATAAAGTACTTATTCCTGGACCATATGAAAATGGCAATGAAACTCTTTTAAAGTCTTCGGATATTGATTTTTAAAAATGGACGGTTAATGACCTTAAAATGCATATCCATGTTTAAGAGAACATTGATAGAGAAATCTAAATCTGTGCTATGAGCTGAGGTTTCAAGGCTGCAGGCACAGATAGCCTAATTTGTCATGGTGTTTATGCATTTGCATGTGATAGACATACTGTTGAAATTTTGCGCCTTGAAGAGATCAGAAAACATTTCACTACTGATTTTAGTAGGTTCAACATTTCATCGACTCACATTTTCTTACATTTTCAGGGATATGATTTCTCCCCTTCTCCGGCACAAACAAAAAAAAATCAGTGTTTTACTACACATCTGGTAGTCAAAGAAGGTCTTTATATATCTGTTGCTAATTTAAAAAAAAATAAAATTTACCAATAAGTAATTTAGGCAGAGATGAGTCCACTGAGGACTAACCATATGACAATACTTTCTTGCCAACATTATCTATGGACAGGTCTCATTCAGCCTCAGTGTTTAACATCTCCAACCTGCATGACAAGGTAGAGAAGATAGCAAAAACCATGCATGGTAGATCCTATCGGTAATAATCCTGAACAGATGTTGGCAATTACATGTCAAAAATATTTAAAACATCAAGAGAACTGCTTGGATTTTCACTCACAGCTCTCTAAGGTTAGAAAGGCTTTTCTACCCCCTCTATTAATCACATGCACACTATAGTATAAATCCAAATAAATTCTATGGTGCAAAGTTATAGGAACATGTATTAAAACTAATCACCACTGCTCACATGGAGTATCAGCTGGAAACAGGAATTCTGGACTGGAGGTGATAAGAAAACATCTATATGAGTCTAGAGCTTGCTCTCTCATTCCAACACCAAAGTAAAGAAAATCATGAAAATTTCTGGAAGAGGAATGTATTGAAATTGTATGCCCAAACACAGGTTTTAAAGATTACTCTAAGATTGATCATTCATTAGGTCCTTTGAATCACTAACTGTCTTCATTTTTGTCTTTAAGTTTTAAAGAATAATCTATTAGCAGAGAGGGTTTTTTTTAAAGTTTTCTCTAATTAGATTTCCATTGCAAAAGGATTTTTATTTTCCTTGGGTAACAAAGCAGAGCAGGGTTTTACAGATCATGTGGGATAGTAGTGGCTAATCAGAGAGAAAAACAGAGTTTGTTTCCTAGCTTCCTTTGCTAGCAATTTGAAGACTAACTTGGAGGGACAGCCATCTCCAGGGGACACCTATCACCTTGCATCTTGTCTCAAGCTTGAGCCTCTTCAGAGCAGAGCCTGTCAATTTTTCTGAGTTATATATAT
>NW_008686370.1:0-9809 GCF_000695815.1 Acanthisitta chloris
TTTTTTTTGTAAAAAAATAAAGGTCCATGAAGGATTCTTGGAAAGTAAGACTGTTCCCATGAATGTTAGTGCCACTAGCAGTTCGTCTGAGAAAAAGAGTATTGATTTACGAATATATATGCTGTGTTTCCTACCATTCCTGGTCCTCCTGGTCTTTATTCGTGACCTTAAGAGCCTGTCCTTCCTTTCATCGCTTGCCAATCTGTCCATGGCTGTCAGCCTGGTGATCATTTACCAGTATATTGTTAGAGTGAGTATAAAAAAAGTTTATTATCCATTTTTTTAGTGTGGTGAGTTGTGTTTTTGCATGTGGCAGTTAGTCCTTGATAGATTTATACTGACTGACAATTTCCGAATGGCAGAATTATCATGTATTTAATTGAGGCATCTTAATTTAAGGAGATGCTTTAAAATCTGTGACATGCTTTACACATGACTTTTACAGTGCGTTTCAAAGAAAGGATAATATTGCTGCATTTAAGATAATAAAATTATGTATTTTGATGAGTGGCAAATGGAGAATGGGGAGGAAGGCAGTGAGAAGTATTGGCTGGGGGGGGGGATAGGAGAAGTTACGTAGAAGAAATTGGGAAGATAGTAATTAATTGTTCTGCAGGAACTCAGCTTGTATTAAAAAGATTTTCTTTTACTACCTCTTATGATTGTGAAGAATATCTGTGCAGTATGTGAGCAGGTTAGAAAATTAAATACACTGAGAATTTTGCAGAAGGTTAAACTTGAGATGTGAGCTTTCCTTTTTGTTATAATTGATGTTCCCTCATATACACCAGTGTAATTAAGTGTGCAAATTTCTAATGACGGTGATAGGAACCTAGAATAAATACCTATGCATGTGTCTATGTGGGTAGGTGGCTGTAATGTGTGTAAAGGACTAAGTTTGAGAGGAAAACCAGGGATCATAAATAACACTGTATACACAACTGTCAACTTGTACTGAGTTTTCTTTCCTATAACATAATGCATCAATTGAAACTGTAGGAAGAACTAGTGCGCTTGACATAGCACTGTTTTGCTTTGTTTTCTTCAGGATATAGCAGATCCGCGAAAACTGCCTCCTGTGGTTGGCTGGAAGAAATACCCACTGTTTTTTGGGACTGCAGTATTTGCTTTTGAAGGAATTGGTGTGGTAAGTGGTTTTTACTGACTCTTCAAAATCATTGATTGTATGCTAGACTATGGGATACGTGTAGTTTTGCTGCTGTTGTTATTTTATTGTTTTTGTTGAAGCACTAATCTCCTGTGTTGGTATGGAAAGGGTTAATTTGTCTGGTCAAATAAGGCAAAAGTGGAGGACACAACATCCCCATCACAGGAGTTTGGTTAATGCTGACTCCTGCTTCGATGCTTAGCCTCTTCCTGAATTACAAGAATCCTTTAGTTCCAAAGACATTGAGATGCTACTGTGATAATAGCTAATATAATAACTAGTATCATAATATAATATTCAGTTAATAATATGATTAGACTATAATTATAGTGATTCAGCAGCTTATTTTTAGGTGATTAGTCTGTAAAAATAGAAGCATGTTCAGCATCCTTCTTTTCCTTTGAGGTCACAAAGGGGTAAGTGATTTGTTAGAAATGTATTATTCTTCCTGCTTCAGACTTGTCTATAGATGTGACTTGATAAAGATAAGAAAAAGGATAAATATTTCTGAAGGTTTTTTTTTTTTTTACCTGTTCATGGTCTTCTGATAATGAACCTCAGGTCTCATTGTTTCCTGAAAGATGTCAATTAAATAGATTTATCACTCAGAAAACTGGGTTTTTAAAAGTGCATCCTTTTTCACTGTCTTTTTTCACTTAGTACAGTTTTTAAGGGCTTTCTGTTTATATCTCAAACCAGTAAAGTTTGCAAGTTAGTTAACCACTGTTGTTCCACATGGTATATTTTAAAAAATACCTAAAGAAGCTTCTGGAAATGGTAGGTTATACTACCTTTAAAATATTGGGGAATTGGTATATATGCTTTGTTTGTTATATAAATACATACTTCAGCAAGTTTTAGTGTATGCTTAAAACTTAAAAGGAAATAAACAACCCCTCTGTGTCCCCCTCCAAAAAAAAACCCCAAACTAAAATAACACCAAACCAGCATGCAATTAATATGAAATGATTGTCTGTCATTGATATAACACAGAATATTTTTCAAGTCTGTTTTCTGTTCCAAAATGGTCAGTGCTGACTTAAACCAGATGATTTTACCTTGCTACTGTGTTATCACTGGCAGAAGAGCCCAATAGGAAAACCTTCTAACTCATGTTACAAAAGTGTGTTTTCAAATCATTCTCCACTGTTTCTCAAATGTAAACTGATGCAGAGGTTTAGCTACCATATGTCTGAGTGTATCTAGGCATCTTTCATTTTGTCACCTGGAGGTTTCCTCATAGGAAATCAGCAGTTTGTCTGAGATTATTTCATGTCTACAGGTCTTGGGCAAAAAACCCCATGCTCAGTGAATCAGATAGATTAGTCTACACTAAGCTTGTTACTTTTAAATTATATAGTCTGTCTGGGACAGACTGCACTTCCTGTGTGTGTCATGTACAGTAGGTCTGATACATGTCCCAGTTGTATTAGAATCATAGAATCATAGAATTTTAGGGGTTGGAATAGACCCTACAGATCATCTAGTCACAACCCCCTGCCATGGGCAGGGACACCTCCCAACTAGACCAGGATGCTCAGCCTCATCCAGCCTGGCTTTGAACACTGCCAGGGTTGGGGCATCCACTGCCTCCCTGGGCAACCTGTTCCAGTGTCTCACCACCCTTACAGTAAAAAACTTTTTTTCTAATATCCAGCCTAAACTTCCTCTCCTTCAATTTGAACCCATTACCCCTTGTCCTGTTCCTAATAAAGAGCCCCTCTCCAACTCCCTTGTAGGCCACTTCAGATATTGAAAAGTTGCTGTGAGGTCTCCACGCAGTCTTCTCTTCTCCAGGCTGAACAGCCCCGACTTCCTCAGCCTGTCTTCATAGGGAAGGTGTTTCAGTCCTCTTATCAACTTCGTGGCCTCCTCTGGACTTGCTCCACATGTTCCGTGTCCTATCTCAAAGTGTTTCCTAGGGTTGCATTGTAAATGTAACCTGATGAGCAGCACATCTGTTCCAGGTGGAGATGGTGGAAGGGAGGGGCCCTTTTCTTCTTCCAAGGCAACACCTCTTTTCCCTTTGCACACTGCAGCTCATTGTAATAGATTTACTAATGTTACTGCATAGCACACAGGTGCGTCTTTATAGCCAGGGAATCCCGAATGAGTGTCCTGTGTGCCTCAGGAAGGGGAAGGCTTATCATTTGGCAAGGGTAGTTTATTGAATTATAGGTAGGGAATTGATTTATGGTAATTGTTTTCTGGCACATTAGATCCCCCATTAGACAACTCCTTAAATTTACATCAGCAGTAGTAACGTTGACTGCTAATGTAAACCTTCAAAGAACTGCCTGGAGCATTTGCTTTATTGAATCCCTGGTTGTTACCAATGTCATCTTTTAAGAACTCCTAATTTGATCTGTTATTCGAGAGCACATAATGTAGGGTTCAGAGCAGATAAAGTAGGATTCATTCTATTTGTAACTTTATAACAAAAATAATTCTTGATATTATTAGACACATGCAGTACCTATATAATGCTAATATTTGTGTGTATGCTGTCTCAATTTCTTTGTCATAATTTACTTCAAAGCGAATTGAAAGCATGGTTTTTCACTTTGTTACTGGTGTTTACAAACTAGTTAAATGTTTGTGTTCATTATGGTTTGTTATACTTTCATGTGTGTTTGCATTACAAAAGGCCTTTAAAATAACATGGCTACCTTTGCAAATTAGTATTAGTGTAGAAGTGGAAATCTGGACCTTAATATTTCTTCCTTACATGCAGAATAATACTAAGATGTCTGCGCTCTCAGGAATATTTTGGACATGCAGAATGTTTGCTGTGCATGCTTATTCTGTACTTGCATGCACCATAGAGAAGATTTGAAGAAAAAATGTATTTTATGGATTTGAATAATCAGAGCTAAACGAAGTTGTTGAAGCGTGAAATAAAGATGAGTGAAGCAAAGCGAGACAGACATTTCCTCTTGATCTAATTAGTACTTCATACAATTCTTGGTGGTTGATTTAATTGATAAGTAGTTAGTACAGCTCAGTACGTTTCCATCATAGACCTGTTGTATAGCTGGTGTGTGATGCCTTGTTACCCTGTGTCTTATTTATTAGCATTCCTATGCCCATGTGGTTGAGTTGTTCTGGAATGGAAAAAAAGCCCCATCATTTTAATGAGATTGGCTTCTTAGTGTGCTCTCTCTGACTGCAGGCACTCAAAATGCATTTATGTAATCTTGGTCTTGTTAGATGCTTGATTTTAGATCTTCTTCTGGAATGTCTTGCAAATAGCACTTAGTACTATGAAGCTGTATGAGCATTTCATTATAAACAGGAGTGTTACAGTCTTAAATTTATCAGAAAGGTTGACTATGATTGATTAATTTTGAGCGATAAGTTGGCTTGAAACGGTTATGAGGCTTCGTTTTTCCTTTTCTGTGATTCCAAACATGCATTATGCTAATTCTCATCTGGGAGCTGTCAGGTTATTGGATATTATGAAAAGGGAGAGTAAATGAAATTCTGAGTTTGCTGGGCTGGTTGAGTCATCTTAAGCAGACCCTGACAAGAGAGGAAAAGTGCCCTCAGTGTGGGCTTTTTGTCACCACTGTTATGTTTAAAATAGTCTTTCCTGCTAAGAATATTTAATGATCAACAATTCAAGCAGAGGAATAAATGATCTATAAAGGCAGAGTGTAAAACAATACACTTCAGCCATAGCAGTTGGGATGATTTATTTTCAAAGATACATTATTGATCTTAGTTTTATTAGCAGAAGAGAGACTAACATATGCAGAAATTAAATGGCAGTTCATAATGCATGTTCAGTATGGAAACATATTTGTCTGGTTTCTTTGGACCAAATAACACTGGAAATACTCTAGCACTGATATTTTTTCATCCAATTGTTCCAAAAAGCCTTTTAGATTTGATTTCTTTTAGTTTAGCACTTGTCATCACTTAAAATATTACTGTAGTTCTTTAATAACTAATAAAATTGGTGAGACTAATTAAACAGAGGCGTCTAAAGTCCTGTTCAATAAAGGGAATGTGCTTCAGGGAGCTGCAGTGATTCAGCAGATTCTTAGTAGGATTTTCTTCTTGCTCTTGAGAGAGTTTAGGTGGTGTGTGAAGCGTGTGGAGTTTGTTTAAAATATGTCATTAGTTTAGGACTGATCAGCTTTGTCCATGTGTAGAAAGTCAGCAAGATGGAAGCAATCTGGAGTATCGCTGCTGTGGCTGTAGTGAATCCCTAGATAAATAAACTTTAAGCACCTCGGTTTTAATGACTTGTGTCTAACAACTCAAAGGAGGAAAGGACTATTTATAATTGAAATACAGAATCTCAAAGAAGCCAAGGCAGTGCCTAAAAGCTAGTACTTGGGGAATACTAAGAGCTAGTTAAACATTTCATCAGCAGTGTTATAAAACTATTTGGAGATACTTGCATTTAAAGAACAGCAATTAAAATGATGTATTGTTCATATTAATATAATTGATCTGTTCTGCCTGTGAGATCAATCTAAACTCTTGTTTTGTGGCAGATTTGAACAGTTTTGTCATTTTGCTTAAGTTCAGGCAAGTTGTTCATTTGTTGCTACAACTTCTAGAGCAGAAATAAGGTTAGTGCTATCAAAGGGCTGATTAATGTTAATTCATGCTAAACTCTGAGTGATACTTGTAACAGGATTAAAAAGTGCTGCAGTGGGCTGTGCTATTCATTTCTCTGCTCCTTTTTTGAGTTGTCTGTAAAAACTCTGTCACTGGAGATTGGTGTAAGGTACTTTCTGCAAATTGTGAATGTCTTGGCAGCTGAATGGAAGTCATTACTGTGTGTGAACGGGGAAGTTGACAGCAGGGGCACACAGTGATCCCTTGATACTGAGTTAAAAAACAGCAGCTGAGAGCTCTGTACTGTCAATCCAGTGGTTGCCATTCATAGTGTTGAGAGTTGTTTTGGCATTTCAACACTTGTAAGTTAAGATTTTAAGATCGTCACAGTGACCTTGTGAAAATCATATCAACTAGTGACATCAGTTTGTGGAACAGTAGTAGCAACAGAAATGCAGTACTCTTAAGTAAATACAACATATCATTTAAGGTACTTGTGTTTTTATTAAACTTTAAAGTGAAGATTTTGGTTCAGAAGGCAGTATATTGATTAGGAGATGGAGAAAATATATATTCAGCCCTCAGTGGACCTTTTTGAATACAGGCAGGACTTTGCTGGGGATAGGACATTCTGCCTCTGCGCTTTAGCTTCTTTCTGACTGTGATTTCCCTGTACCAGATGATGCTGCCTGGCAAGTCACGGGGCTGGTGCTCAGGCCACAGAATAGAAGAGAGTACCAGCGCTCCTTCTTGAATACAGGAGCTGCAGGTGATGTAATGGAGTGAATGTGTCTTTCATAGAACATGTAGCATTATTTTTAAGAACAATGTTTGAGTGCCTCTCATAATTCAAAGGTGAGCAGGTCTGGTTTTATAATGAATGTGAGATGTTTGCTACTGAATTAAAAGTAACTTCAAACTGAGTGTGTCCGAGATGTAATCAAGCATCTTGAATATACTTTCTACAAGAGTGTAGAACCAAAGTCTTCAGGCTTGGATCTGTCTGTAGCATTACCATATGCAGGTAATAGCTTTGCATAATTTTGTGCTTATGTAATAGCAGTTACACTTAATGAATAGTTTGTGGCAAAAGTCTGGTTGGCTTTCTTGTTCTAGGTATAAAAAACAAATCCAAATGTGGAAGGGGTAATTTATAATAAGCTTCGAGGGGGAGGAGGATGAAATAGATTCATAACATTAGACAAGAAATAAAACTTTCCTTCTCCATTACATATAAGTATGCTAAGTTAGCTACTGTTTGTACAATTGAGTATGATTTGGTTTTTTTCCTCTGTTGAGTGCTGCAGACAGATTAGTGACAGAAAATGTTACTTCCCAACATTAATTTTAGGTTTGGAAAATAAGACTCCTGATATTTTAGCCTAGTACTTGACGATGTCTATTCAAATTGCTTTTGAACTTGGATATCACAGCTTTGCAGTAGAAGATAGGGTGGTATTTGTATACCAAAAGACAGGCTCTGGAATCACATTAGGCAGCAGCTAACCAATTCCAGAAGATTTAAAAAGAGGAACCTAAGTGGATTATAATTTTAAAATGTTGTTATTTGGATTTTGAAAGTCATGCAGATGAGCTTGTTAGGCCTGTGGCTTTGAGATAAAAGCCTCTCATTGTCAAAAACTCTTTTGCTAGATTAGTATTATCCTTTGAAAAAAAAAAAGAAGAAAGGAAACCCAGTGGCATTTTTCTGTTGTGTTTAAGACCAGACTGGATTTGTCAGAAGTAGACATTTAAGAGGTAAGACAAAATCATCTAAGTCTTCTTGGGCCATCACCTACTTGGACCGGGGTATGTCAGTTTCATTGGTGTTCTTTTGAGATGTGAAAGGTGGGAGCTCTCAGAATATGTTTTTTTATGTGGACAAGCAAGTGTGGATGACTGGATTTGATGGCTGTGGAGATGATCTGCTCCTAAGTATACGTGGTAAATGGGGACTTTAAATGTATCAGCAAGAAATGTGTTAAAGCTACTGTGCAAAATCAATTGGGTTGGATGTCTTCTGAAGACAGTTAATGTAAGAAGGGAGGAAAAGAACTATGAGCAAATGTGTAGAAACAGAGAATGTTGTTAGATGTAGCAGATAAATAGATGTATCAGAAACTAAAAAAAATGTATCATCTGCCCTATTCTGCCGAATGTTGGTAAAATCTCAGACAAGTTGATATCACCTCTTTATCAAGTTAAATATTCTTTACCAATATCCTGAACTTCCTGAGTATGAAGACTCTTTCTTTCACTCTGGAGAACCATTTGTTCGTGCATAATCTACCTTTAATACTTTGTATTTTAATGGCAAATCTTAGTAACACAAACAGAAGACTCCCGAGTATACCTTTCTTTCAGTCAACATCCCATACCTCATGCTTGCAGCATCCGAATGTTTCTTTCTCGTTAGAAAACCTATGTTACACATGCATGTACACAAATAGGAAAACAAAGCATTTACATCTGCTTCTTACTTGCTTGAAGCACTTCTTAATCCTTATGTGGCTGGTGACTTTGGAGAAGGAGGAAAAGAGGAAGAGTGATAGTGTGCCAAGATGTTGTGTTCTGCCCTGCCAGGTCATGGTGGGCAGGTTTTGGGGTCCAAAACACAGTTTCAGTGAGGTACAGAAGCTAATTCTTCTGTTGAGATGTGACCCTGTCTTAGCTGGAAAACTTGTCTGTCTTAAGTATACATGCAGTAGAGCCAGAGTGAGGCACATACTGCTTACACTAATGTATAGGTATAATTAAGAAGCACAGTTAAATAATTTCAGGTAGAAATATTTTATGTAGTTTATTTTGCTTTTCTTTTGAGCCAGATTTTTGGCCCCCCAGCCCATCATTCTCTAATTCCTTTAAACTGCTGCTATTTTGAACTTAACTTGTAATGGTTTCAGGTTAGATATTATCATCCTTTCTGATATGTTCTGAGGGAATACTTACGGGGGGTATATGGAACTGTCTAAGAAATATTTAAATATGTGTCTTCATTAAGTGAAAACCTTTTGAATATACCTGTGAAGATCAAAAAATGTTAATACCTTTTCCTGGAGAGAGCAGCTAGCTGAAATAAATACTTGCATCCTTAGTTTTAGACTTTGATATCTGTGATTTAATTTGCAGCAACTTAGCTGTCTACAATAAGCTCTGTGCAGCCTTTTCATTGACGAAGGTAGCATTGCACTGTGTGTACATATTTGTGTCTACATACAATAATAAAAAAGGTTCAGGTTCTAGTTTACCTCTGAAATATTTTGACAACATGTTTATTTTGTAAATTAAGTCTACCCTAAGTCATAGGGTATTTATTTATTGGATTGAGTGTGATAAAGACATCGGTTGAAAATAAAAAGATTTTATTGTATGGCTGAAAATAGTATTGTTTTGTCAAAGGACTTTTATACTCAGTAATGCTCTTAATCAAATGTTGCAATGGTGAAGACATTTGGAATGAGAAGATTATAGTAGGAAGTGATATTGTATGTATTCTTCAACTTGTTTTTGTTGTACATTTGTCAGGTTGTGCTGGAGCTGTTTGAGTGCTTTACAGAAAAGGTGATAAGTAGTTTAGCTGTTAGCTGTTTGAGTGCTTCACAGAAAAGGTGATAAGTAGTTTAGCTGTTAAGGTGGTGCACTCTCATGTCAGGTTGAGTGTATGAAACTGTCTTTCTAAGAAAAGCAAGTACAATCATCAGTGTCTTCCCTTCCTTTTATTTGAGTGGATCAATTTTTTTCAGAATAGGATGGTCATTTCTTTCAATGATGGTCATGTAAGAAATGTTGCAAAACATGTTCTGTCTTGGCGTCCTGTTTTTTTTTTTAAATCTGTTGGTCCAGCAGCGTACATGGTTGTTTTTCCTATGTTCCTTATCCTAGGATAGAGAAATTTCTGTATTTAAAGCTGTAAAAATTTGTAGGTCCTTAATCCTTTCTATTTCCTGTGATACTCATCGGTCCTTGATGGAGAGCATTGTAATTTGATGTGGGTTTGATCCTTGGCTGGCATAAATGTTTAAGTGCTTTCCGCAAAGTGCAGCTTTGGGAAACTTAATTTTTAACTGCT